>NC_090651.1:102820577-102855577 GCF_040937935.1 Hyperolius riggenbachi
TCACAGTAAAATGCTTGTAATGACAGACAGCCTTTCACCAGTAAATGCACATAATGACAGACAGCGTTCCCCCAGTAAATGCACATAATGACAGACAGCGTTCCCCCAGTAAATAAGAGACAGCCTTTCACCAGTAAATGCACATAATGACAGACAGCATTTCACCAGTAAATGCACATAAGAGACAGCTTTTCACCAGTAAAATGCTTGTAATGACAGACAGCCTTTCACCAGTAAATGCACATAATGACAGACAGCGTTTCACCAGTTAATGCACATAATGACAGACAGCCAGTGTCCCCAGTATAGGTAGCCAGGTGTATAGATGTCCCCAGTATGTAGTCAGGCTGTTGGTGGTAGGCTGGGGGCCCAAGGGCCGCTCAAGCCTGGCTGGTGTTGGGCTGGAGACCTCAGGCTCAGGCCTGGCTGGTGGTGGTGGGCTGGGGAAGCTCAGGCCTGGCAGGTGGTGGTGAGCTGGGGCACCTCTGGGCAGCTCAGACATAGCTGGTGGGCTGGGGGCCCCAGGGCAGCTCAGGCCTGGCTGGTGGTGGTGGGCTGGGGCACCTTAGGCCTGGCAGGTGGTGGTGGTGGGCTGGGGGCCCCAGGGCAGCTCAGGGCTGGCTGGTGGTGGTGGGCTGGGGCACCTCAGGCCTGGCAGTTGGTGGTGGTGGGCTGGGGGCCCCAGGGCAGCTCAGGCCTGGCTGGTGGTGGTGGGCTGGGGCACCTCTGGGCAGCTCAGACCTGGCTAGTGGTGGTGGGCTGGGGCACCTTAGGCCTGGCAGGTGGTGGTGGTGGGCTGGGGGCCCCAGGGCAGCTCAGGGCTGGCTGGTGGTGGTGGGCTGGGGCACCTCAGGCCTGGCAGTTGGTGGTGGTGGGCTGGGGGCCCCAGGGCAGCTCAGGCCTGGCTGGTGGTGGTGGGCTGGGGCACCTCTGGGCAGCTCAGACCTGGCTGGTGCGCTGGGGGCCCCCAGGGCAGCTCAGGGCTAGCTGGTGGTGGTGGGCTGGGCCACCTCAGGCCTGGCAGGTGGTGGTGGTGGGCTGGGGGCCCCAGGGCAGCTCAGGGCTGGCTGGTGGTGGTGGCTGGGGCACCTCAGGGCAGCTCAGGCCTGGCTGGCAGGTGATGGTGGTGGGCTGGGGGCCCCAGGGCAGCTCAGGGCTGGCTGGTGGTGGGAAGGCCTCAGGTCTGGCTGGTGGTGGGTGGGCTGGGGCCCCCCAAATGGGTGCTCAGAGTCAGGTGTGGTGGATGGGGGTGGTGCCGTGCTGGGCTCAGCTTAGACTCAGGAGGGCAGCTCAGGCCTGGGTGGCTGCCTGGTGCAAAAAAAAAAATTGGCAGTTGGCTGGCTGGAGTGGACAGGACGGGACACCCACCCATGACCCACCTTGAGCTGCCTTGTCGGAGTTCCGAGTCCTGCTGGCTGCTGTGCTGAGCTCTGGGCTGGCTACTGGCAGTGGCTCGGCTCCAGCCTCCAGTCCTGGGCTGTGCGCAGTGCTGGCCATGGCGGGTGCCTGGGTCACTGGGTGTGACTTAGTGCTGGCTGGAGAGTGGGAGACTGGCTGTCTCCTGTCGGCGGATGGCGGCAACTAGCTGCGCGGGCAAGCGAGGAGAGTGCGCTGCACGTGTCACGTGACGCCAGACGTCGTCACGTGACACACATTTATATTGCAACACGCAACGTACCCTGCAGGGCGGGCCGCTCTGCGTGGCTGAGCCAGCACCCGGGCTGGGGGGCGGTGACTGATTTCTGGTGGGTGGGTGAGTGACACAGCTAGCGCAAGCCCAGGCCCTCCTCCCAGGCTCGGCACCTTCCTTGTGTGCAGCCAGTAAGGTCGGAAGTTCTCGGAACTTGCGGCGGCCGGCGGGGGGGCTTTAAGGGGGGCTAATGAGCCACCAGCTGGGGCTGAAGCCTGGGTAAGCCCCAGTGTGGCGCCGCCACTGCACATGGCAAGTCAGTCAGGAGCTGCACGAATGTAACTGATACCAGAGGAGCTCTGATGGAAGCAGAGAGAGCAGGGGAGAGGGATGCACAGCACTAGACGAGGTGTATGCCAGAGATATTCCCGATATTATACACCGCTCTGCTGTGCATTCCATTACGAGGAGGACAGACATCGCAGCCTTCAGGAGGAAGCAGGGAGAAGCACGTCATCCTGAGTGATGGATTATCAGCTGCCCTGCGAGTAGCGCAGCTGTGTAATAAAGCAAGGGAGATGAGATCTCGGCAAGCCTGCACAGCGGCTCGTAGCCACTTTTTATTTAGCAACAGTTCTGCGCTAGGTTTGCTAGTTTCGGCAGAAACGTAGCGATTTCAGACGACCCTCCCCGCACTTATGACGAGCAAATGGATGTGCGCATGCGCAGTGCTGAAAGTAGCTATTTCAGACGGATAGCTATATCAGACGGGACAACGGAGCTATCAAACTCCTCCATAATTCCCTCTAATGACTAGAGATGGGAAGTTCGGATCTTTTCAATGATCCGGATGATTCGAATCGGATCATTGAAGAGATCCGGATCTTTGATCCGAATCTCGGATCGTTTTACTACCGGAAGCATTCGGGGGTGAAATGAACAGCAGGACAGGTCTGTGGACAGGAGAAGGGGAGGGAGTGGACACACAGAGAAGGGGAGAAGATGGACAGAGGGCAGGGAGTGGACAGAGAAGGGAGGAGGGACGAGCAGAGAGCAGAAATGTTTGCACGTAATACCCACATGCTGAAGTCATATGCTTTACATATATTTCACCTATATGTTCATCTGTACACTTTGAAAGAAAAGGTCGCACAGTGAAAGAAAGCATTCCCAGAAGATAACTGCAGCTGTTTAGTGCCGAGTGCAGGAGGATTATATTGCCTTTCAATCACACTGTCTGCCAAGTTACTGAGCTGTGCTGAGCCAAAAGCTTCCAATGTGATCACTGTGCAGCACTACGGAACAGCCAGCCTATAATGGGCAGCACGTTATAGCCAGTATGTGTGCTCTACACATATCTGGCAGTGGCACCCATGTCCCCTCTCTCTCATCTACCTGTCTCCCTGCAAGGCTGCCTCCCTTCCAACAGAGCGATCCATCTCTGCTCTGCTTCCAGGACCCCGCTGCCCGCTGAGAGGGGGCGTGTCGCTCCTGGCCCGCCCCTTTTGCGATCCGAATCACTCATTTTGATGATTCGGATGATCGACTCATAAAATAGATTCGGATCAAAGATCCGAATCGTTCATGATCCGGACAACACTACTAATGACCTCATTTCCCTAAGTGTCACGGTGCAGCGTCGTGTCCCGTTCTGCTGACTGCAGAAATCAATGTCTAAAGAGATGAAAAGGTTCAGGGCCGGTAGCAGGGGACCCAGAAAACGCTGCGCTATTCCCCGTCCTATCCAGTCTATTAGCGTCCTCTGTCATACGCCAGCTATGGCGCTGATTGAAGGCCGGAGAGAGACCAGATAGGAGCCGGTGAGTCATCGCCGGTGTAGTGAAAAATTTTGCTACCCATCATATTTTGCAACTTGCCATAGAGGACAGTGTATGACTGTGTAGGCGTGGCTCCTCTCTGTTAACACGCCTGTAATTTTTTGCAACCACAGATCCCATTGAGCTAGAAAGGGGATTGTTCCCTCCAGGGGGGGTTATTAGTTGAGCAAGAGGGGGGATTGTTCCCTCCAGGGGGGGTTATTAGTTGAGCAAGAGGGGGGATTGTTCCCTCTAGAGGGGGTTATTAGTTGAGCAAGAGGGGGGGATTGTTCCCTGGGGGGGGGGTTATTAGTTGAGCAAGAGGGGGGATTGTTCCCTCCAGGGGGGGTTATTAGTTGAGCAAGAGGGGAGGGTTCTGTGTGAGAATAGGGTTTGGTTGGGTTGCATTTTCTGATACAGATAGGTTAAAGTCAATGGTTAGGTTGCACTTTCTGATAGCTATACCTATAAATAAATGCAACCGGTTGCAAAATCTGATAAAGTTGCAAAAAATTTCACCACACCGGCCGCCGCGCCTCTCTGTTTTACGGCTCCTGTTATTAAGGCCGGGGTATGTAAAAATGGATTATTGCATTAAAAGTTCAAAATGTTCTCTCTGTTTAGCCAGTTCGGCTCGGTAAAAAATAAAAAAACATCCGGAAGAAAGAGAGAGAGAGGGAAGGAGAGCAGAAAAAAAAATCCTCCCCCTTTTCTGGCCTAGAAATCATTTCGTAAATACAAAAAGTGGCCCCGGGGCTATTGGTGCCCAGGCACTAATTTTTTGAGTGGATAATTGACTTCTTTCAGTTGATAATTCATAGCTTGCATAGGTTACCTAATACATCAAGCGCGAGAGAGTCCACACAGCCACGAGCGCCGCGCGGCGTCCGGATGATGGATGACTGCATTATGGCCTTCTGAATGAATTATGTCTGACAAATACCTTGAGCAGGAGAGCCTGTCGCTCTATATCTATCCTAATCTGCCAGGAATTAGGACTATTTCCACAGTAAAGAGAAAAAAAAGAGGAGGAATTAATGGAGCAATTGTGCTATTAAAAATGTATAACAGCTCGCCTTAACTCATCGATCATCAGACGCGACGCTACTTTCTAGGCGCTGTTCGCGTGAAAAAACAGGTCAGGATTATTATGACAGACATTCGCTCTTCCGTCAGCGCTCTCCTCGCACGCTGGCGAATGTGCGAATTGAACAACGGGCCGCGGTGGTCGGTGGCATCAGTGTTGTTTCTTGGTGGTATATTGTCCAAATAAATGAGTTGGCAAAGAGTTACATTAACCGAGCCATTGTATATGTAATAGACAGCGCAGGATTCAGCAGAATACTGGCCTAATCCTATTACCACCTACTGAAACATCTGCAGATGCAAACATCTTATAGGCTCCATTACATTAAAGGACAACTGAAGTGAGAGAAATACAGAAGCTGCCATATTTACTTCCTTTTAAACAATACCAGTTGCCTGGCAGCCCTGCTGGTCTATTTGGCTGCGGTAGTGTCTGAATAACACCAGAAACAAGCATGCAGCTTAATCTTGTCAGATCGGACAATAATGTCAGAAGCACCATATCTGCTGCATGCTTGTTCAGGGTCCATAGCTAAGTATTTGAGGCAGAGGATCAGCAGGACAGCCATGCAACTGGTATTGCTTAAAAGGAAATCAATATGTCAGCCTCCATATCCCTCGCCCTACAGTTGTCCTTTAACCCTTGTTGGGAAACAGTGGGGTAGGTGAGGAGCAAGGGGCCCTATTGCACATTTTACATTGGGCCCCATGGGCTCTATTGATATGAAGCTCCAAAACCTAACAAGGACAGTTTTAGTGTCAAAGAGGTGTAAGAGTAAGGAAACAGTTGGTTAAGAATAACTAAGAGTAAGGAAACAGTTAGTTAAGGATAACTACTATTCAAAGCACATATGAAGGTGTTCATAATCAGCATAGCACCATTGCAAAGCTAATAATATGGATGAAGGAGGGCCCCTAATGAGCCCCACTGGTCCAGAAGCCCGCGTGCGCTCGCAACCTCTGCATCGCCTATTGCTACGCTACTGCTGGGAAAGATATTGTGACCATGGATGTCCATAGAAAAAAGTGTGGGGCAAAGTCGAAAAGTGGGGCGGAAAGAAAAATGGGTATAAAAGGCGTGGCCATGGATGAGGATGTGGGTGTGGTCACGGGTGGAGCCAAATTTACATGAGCTTAGCAATGGTGGGACATTAGACTAAGACTATGGTAGGGATTAGATTGTGAGCGCTTCCAACAGAGGTGCCCCCCAGTTTAGGTAGTAACAGGGATCCCCCATGTGTAGTGACAGGGACCCCCCAGTTTAGGTAGTGACAGGTGCCTTCCAGTTTAGGTAGTGAGTTTAGGTAGTGAAAGGTGCCCCCCCCCCCAGTTTAGGCGGTGACAGGTGAACCCCCGGATTGGGTAGCGACAGGTGGCCCCCCCAGTTTAGGTAGTGGCGGGTGCCCCCTAGTTTAGGTAGTGACAGGTTCTCCCCAGTTTAGGTAGTGACAGGTACCCCCCCATGTTTAGTGACAGGGACCCCACTTACCGTCAGTCACCCCAGCAGCCAGTGTCAGACCTCAGAATCAGCTGGAGACCAGTGAGAGCAGGCGCATGGCACCCCTGTGGACACGGCGCTGCATATCAGTGAGGTGTCCTGGCGCCTGCACTTACTGGTCGCCGTCTGATCGGAGGTCTGCCGCTGGCTGCTGTGTTACATTATATGCAGTGGGTAAGGCTGGGGGGGGGGGGTGGAGGCTGACGGCCAGGGGAGGTGGCGGCCGCCCCATCTTGCCTCTGTGCGGACTGCCCATGATTGTGACAATATTTAAGAAAGTTATTGGTGGTGATGGAGCACCAGGAATTAATGACTCTTTAGGCAATAGTGATCCATAATAAGTCTTATCTTTTAAGCTAACTCTAGATTGGAAATGGAAAACTGGTCAGGATTAAAAAAAAAAAAAAAAAAAAATATGAATATATGAATAAACCATCTAATTGTATATGGTTGGGCTGGCAGAGAGCAGGGACAATCCACCTGCAGGAAAGCCATTTCTTTTTCTTCCTAGTAAAGCAGCAGGGTTTCCCTCTGAAAGCACAGACCGGACTGAGCGCAGCTAAGGGAAGATTTTGCTGCCAAGATGCAAGAGGGTAAGTACTCGGGTGATTAATACTTCAAACCAATTCCGTAGGAATATTTTTCCTCTTAATGCACAGTTAACCATTTCAGCCCAAGGGTTATTTTCACCTTAAAGAGAGTCTGAAGCGAGAATAAATCTCGCTTCAGACCTCATAGATAGCAGGGGCATGTGTGCCCCTGCTAAAACGCCGCTATCCCGCGGCTTAATTGGGGTCCCTGATCCCCCAAATCCCCTCGGTGCAGCGGGGGAGCGCTTCCTGGTTGGGGCAGGGCTAACCGCCGCAGCCCTGCCCCACGCGCGTCTGTCAGCGCGTATCTCCGCCTCTCCCCCGCCCCTCTCAGTCTTCCTTCACTGAGAGGGGTGGGGGAGAGGCGGCGATGCGCCGCTGATAGACGCGACTGGAGGCAGGGCTGCAGCCGTTAGCCCTGCCTCCAGGAACGACCAAATCCACGACCAAGTCTGGGGGTGAAGGGACCCCCGTTTGGCGGCGGTTTAGCAGGGGCACACATGCCCCTGCTAACTATGAGCTCTGAAGCGAGAATTATTCTCGCTTCAGAGTCTCTTTAATAGACAAGAGGAATTTTCACATTTCAGCGCTTCTCCCTTTCATTCCCCAATAACTTTATCACTACTTATAACAACAAAATGATGTTGTTTTTTCCACCACCAATTAGGCTTTCTTTAGGTTGTACATTATGCTAAGAATGTTTTTATTCTAACATCAATTTAATGGGAATAATAAGAAAAAAAATGAAAAATAAAACATTATTTCCCGGTTTTCAGCCATCTTAGTTTTAAAATAAAACGTTCTACTGTGGATAAAAGCCACACATTTTATTTTCCCATTTGTCCCGGTTATTGCAACGTTTAAATTATATCCCTAGTACAATGTATGGTGACAATATTTTATTTGGAAATAAAGGTGCATTTTATCAGTTTTACATGACTAATCACATGCCCATATTTGAATAGTATTATACCCTCTTGACATACATATTAAAAATGTTTAGCCGCTAATGTATATAGATGTAATTTTCCTATTTGACCACAAGATGTATTCGCACATGACTTCCTATAAGCCAGGGGTCCCCAAACGTTTTGGGATGATGGCCGGGTCAGAGGTTAGACTGCTGGGGGGGCGGAGTATACATAAAATGATGTAGAAATCTTTGCTGGCCAGACAGTGATGCATACCCAGGTGACAACCTGCAGTCCAATTGGACAGCAGTGTCACCTGATGTGGAATTTGATTGGAAACCAGCGAATTACTGCTTTCTGGCTTCCATGTGGATGGGTGGTGCCAGCACTGCTATTCTATATGCGGACCAACAATATTTAAAGATGTAGCTGACCGCATCTATAAGTATTACATTTTGTGTGCGGAAGCCAGTAAAAAGCCTCAGGGGGCCACATTCGGCCCGCATGCCTTAGTTTGAGGCCCACTGCTATAAGCGTTCAATAAGTACGCTTAAGAAGTAATGTGTAGCTGTGTTACTCGCAAGTGACGCAGGCATCTCATTGATGCCTGCGATCATGGTGGCCTAGCGGGGAGATGAATGTATGGGAACCTTGTTTCTAACAATTGGCAGCGGGAGCTGCGGAAACTAGCAAGCGGGAGGCAGCATGGCGGCACCAATTGAGAATGATCACTGTTTTCGAACGATGGCCCTCGACCACCTTTGTTGTGTTGGTGAGAGATCAGACTGGTGGATCATCTTGGCCGTATGCAGATTGAGTGTGCGTTTTTCTACAACTCACCCCATCTGCTCCATGCCTCTCCAGCGCCATCAGTCCTCCTCCATAGCAGCAGAACACATTGCTAGCAAGGCTTTAGTCAGGCTTTAAGAGCCGGTTCTTTTTGCTGTGAATGCTGCTGCCTGTTTTTGAAGTCTGTAAGGCAGGGGTCACACTTGTCTTTGAATTTTCTGCATGTGTGTTTTCCTGTGATCATTTGTATGCAGAAAAATGTGCACATTTTCACAGCAGCTAAGGTAATTGATAGAGAAAACTGACAAAATGTGCAGAATTATCCTGCCAGATATGTGCAAAAAACACATTCAAATGTGAACTAGCCCATTGATTACCATGAGTTCTCAGTTTCAATCAATTTTTCTGTGTAGAAAACATGCAAGAAAATAGAGAAGTGTGACCCCTACTCTAACAACCAGTGCAGAGGGCAACCGTCAGGTCCTATGGAGTGTACGCAATAAAATGCAATAAGCAGAATTACAGACATAAAGCTTTACTCACAATGAGTAGATCATAATGCATTGAATGTAATGTATTGCAATCTGCTCTACTCATGCGTTCAAACTTTCAATTCAGGTTTAAGTGAACCTCCAGACTAAAAATCTACTCAGCAGCACAGAAAAGGTTTGGTGTTTCTTTAACAGTTTCACAGCATCAAAACTTTGTTTTTCTTACCCAAGCCTCATTTTTAGCTGCACAGAAGTAAGAAGAAGAAAATCTGCCCGGGCATGTTTCCCCTGATGCTGTGCAAAGCATGATGGGATTTCTGATGTTGTTCTCCTTCTGCTGTTTTGGAGCAAATTTTTTTTTTGTTTTTTTCATTTCAGATTTGAAGCCTAGCGCACACAGCTGGGAGGGGTGAGCAGGACACAGGACAGTTGGAACTGTGTCTCATGCTCCTAGTCACTTCCTTTTAACCAAAAAGATGGCTGCCCCCATGAAAAAGATTTATGCCCCATGAAATCACAAACATGTGCCTGTTCTTTTAAAACAGGGTAAGAGATTATATTACTTATCCATTTTAATTACAGTAACATAACTAATGTAACTTAATGACAGTATGTTTGTTTAAGCTGAAGTTCCCTTTTAACACAGTTTGTTGCATACACCTCTATTTCTCTAAACAGGTGGTGGCATTCACAACCATTGATCATTCAGGATTCCAGAATCTGTTGTCCTCCCCAGTACATGTAGCAAATATGCCCCCAGTATTAGGAAGACCCAGTCCATCTGTCCAGTATAGTCAGATGTGCCCACAGTATTAGGTAGTTATACTCCCTAGTATAGATAGTCACGTGTGTTCCCAGTATTAGGTAGCTTTCCCCATGTATGCAGAGTATGCTGTGTGGGCTGGAAAAGTTACTCCTTGCTAGATCTTCAGCCTGTCGGACAGTCACAGCACCCCCTCTCTGACTCCAGTGGTGTAAGTAATGAGAGATGCCACTAATGAGCGTCATAGAGAAGAGCAGCTGGGCACAGGCTGAACCTAGAGGTAACTATTCCAGATATTTGCATCTGGCTGGTGCCTCCCGAGCCTCTGCCTTGGCCCTGGTAATCCCTGTTATGTATTGGAATTCCTACTGCATTTGCCTTCAGAGTTGGAAGTTATTTGCTTATTGCTATTAACCCATTAGCAGCTTCAATAGAGTTATCTCGTTTGAGATAAGTGCACTGATTTTGACCACAGTGGGCAGAACTCGTTGTGCTGTAAATTCTTGGACTGCTTTGATCTCTCTATCTACTAGCAGAAAATATAGAAACTGAAAGCAGAAGTCCTCTGTTATTTTCTCACACGGCCCCCTAGTGACAGGTGGCCACAAATATACATTACAGCAGTACTCATTAGAAGCAAGGAAAAATGACGAATAAGAAATAAAAATGTGCTAAAATAAATTGGCCTGGAGCAATAGCAAGCCTCTAAATACATTGGCTGCTAAAGGGTTAATACACATAGGGCCATATCCTATTCAAGGTGATAAGTAGCTTGCAGATGCGAGCTACTTATCACCATGCCATTGCGCGAGGATTACCGGCCAATCCTATTGCCCATATCCTTCGCGCGATGGCCGATCGTTAGGGAGCATTACTCAGGCGAAAGCCTGAGTGATGCTCCCTATTACCAGGCGATGGGGAGTGAGGTTTACGCTGTGGTGCTGTCCATCAGCACCATGGCCTCACTCCCCACACATGCGCACTCGCCCGCTGAACATCGCCGTCATCTTCCGCCGCAGCATCATCTGGGGGTCTCCTTTAATAAGGAGACCCCCAGAGCTCCCCGTTGGGGTCTCCGCACACTTTAGAAGCCCCCACGCAGCTCTGCAAAGGCTCCCCTGTCATTAAACGTACCGCCGCCGATCACCCGACGCCTCTCGCTGCAAAATCCGTTGTGTAATTACAGTGTATCTAACACTGTAATTACTGTCCGCATAGGAGCCCGGGCAAAGCATCTTTGAATCTGCAGCCTGGGCTCCCCATTGGTCCGCTGTCTGAACCAATAAAATGGCTCAGACAGCGGACCAATGGGGAGCCCGGCTGCAGATTCAAAGATGCTTTGCCCGGGCTCCCCATTGGTCCGCTGTCTGAGCCATTTTATTGGTTCAGACAGCGGACCAATGGGGAGCCCAAGCTGCAGATTCAAAGATGCTTTGCCCGGGCTCCTATGTGGACAGTAATTACAGTGTTAGATACACTGTAATTACGTGACGGATTTTGTGGCGAGAGGCGTCGGGTGATCGGCAACGGTACGTATAATGACAGGGGAGCCTTTGCAGAGCTGCGCAGGGGATTCTAAAGTGTGCGGCGACCTGACGGGGAGCTCTGGGGGTCACCTTATTAAAGGAGACCCCCAGATGCTGCGGCGACGACATGCGTTAGCTGCTTTAGACCTGCTTTTTGCAGCTCTAAGCTAACGCTCATGTCTGCCGGGAAGCATCGCTTCCTGGAGGCATGAACAGGGTAATTGGATACCGTGTTAAGAACTCGTTGGGCGATTATATCGCCCAAGCGAGTTCTTTTCCGCCTGGGGGGGGGTCTAAAGTTTAGTAAGATTAGGCGATGCCCCCATCGCCTAAGTTAAGAACTCGCCAGTGCTTAGCGCTGGCGAGTTCAGCAATAGAATATGGCCCATAATATCTTACCACTAGATAAGAATTTTAAGAACATGCGTCTACTAACTCTATAAACAATAAAAAAATACTGTAAATTTTACAGCAGCGCTCAGTACCAAGCTGCAGGCACAAATGCAGGTTAAAGTGGACCCAAACTAAAAATACAAGATTTCAGAAATAAAATATTTTTCTATTTTCTAAATTATAATAATAAATAGCAGCCTTTTTTCAACTGCATGATGACAAATATAAAATATTTTACATTTATTGGAGAAACCCCTCCCTTCCTTTCATATTGCCGGCAAATAATCTGGCAAACTGGTGGAGTGGGTGATGTCCGGCAATAGCGGAATTGCTAATGGCTGCCACCTGTATAACCCTATTTATGCAAAGAGGAGGGTGAAAAGCATGCACTGAAATGCCCATAGGCTTGAAGGAGTGTTTATTTATATTTGTATGTGTCAGAGTGGTGCAACTAAATATTTTGAATTAAAAAAATATTTGGTTTGGGTCCGCTTTAAAATCTTGGAATTTAAGAGCGAGAGGGGCATATGCATAACACTCCAGGAAAGTTGCTTTGTGTAGGGAGCACGCTGCAATGTTAACCTTATTATGTTGACAAGGTAGCAATTTGTACACTATTCGTGTGCTAGTAATTTTAATCACTCAAATTTTTTCTGTGTTTGAGAAAGAACAGGAAGTTAGATGAAATCAACTCAAAGTTTGAGGAAATTCCATCTTTGACAGTTGCCATGGAAACAGGTGTCCCCATTAACCTCCCTGGCGGTATGATATGTGCGGCTGCGCGGCCGCGGGAGGTTTTTTTTCAATTTTTTTTTTTTTTTTTAGCATGTAGCTAGCCTAGCGCTAGCTACATGCTTCCCCCCTCCCTGCGGCGTCCCTCCGTAGTCTCCGATCGCCGCCGGCGCCGCTTGCCCATAAGGAAATCCCGTTCTGAACGGGATTTCCTTGAGGGCTTCCCCCGTCGCCATGGCAACGAACGGAGTGACGACATCAACGTCGCTGACATCACAGGGAATCCCAATCCACCCCATAGCGCAGCCTGGCGGCGATTGGCCAGGCTGCGCAAGGGGTATGCGGGGGGGGGGAGGGCTGTATCGCGGTGGGATGCGGCGCATCGGGGGCGGCGACAGATCAAAAAAATGATGTAAATCGGCCCAGCAGGGCCTGAGCGGCACCCTCTGGCGGCTTACCCCATGTCACACACGGGGTTACCGCCAAGGAGGTTAAGAGATTTCTCTCCAATTCTTGTTCCAGTGACAGCCGTAAAATTCTTTCAATTTGCTTTGTGTTCTGTGCCAGTGCCGACTGTTGCAGTTACAGGAGTTGAGAGGATATTTCCCATTGGGACCTAGACAGCCGTAAAAACATTACAAGGGTTATAACACCTGGTCACAGGATCCAAAAATAAAAAGTTTTGCCCATAATCACCCTGTAATAAAGGGACCGGTGATTCTAGTTTACAATCAGAAGTTACAAAAATCAGACTCTTTAAGTCTGGAAAAAAAAAGACTTGAAGGCTATTAACTATGCATCCAAGATTAGTATGACGTATGAGTATGACAAGTCAGATGATTGTTTCAAGACCTGCAGAAAAGTTAAAGGGACATTGATTGGCAATGAAAGCCCATTTCACAATAAGTATTATATATAGGCAGGAGTTCAGTGAAAAATGGTGTGGGTTAAAGAACGGCGAATGGAGACGCCGATAAAGTTATTTAAAACACTATTTAGCGTTTTATTCAAACCGCGCTGCAGCTTACCCCTCCTGCCTGTAGTGAAGTCCCAGCATAGATCCAGCAGACTTAGCAGGATGATCGGCTCAGGCAAGTGCCTGCAGCCACAATGATGACAGAGGCAGGACTGTGCGCTTAGGGCCCCATAGTTCCGGTAGTGTTACCGCTCCTCTGCCTGACCAGCTTGCACTGTGCTCCATATGATTTGTGGTCAGGTGGGGAGCGGTTACAGCACGGAAGTATGGGGCTGTCAGCGCACAGTCCAGCCTCTGTAATCATCACTTCTGCAACCACTTGCCTGAGCTGAAAGTCTGCTGGCTCTATGGTGGGACAGGCAGGAGGGGTAAGCTGCAGTGCGCTTTGAATAAAACGCTAAATATCATTTTAAATAACTTACAATGTAAGTTACTGCGCTGCACCAACTGTATGGTTAACAGTTAAAACGCTAAATAGCTTTAACAATTAAACTTAATGCGGCGCCATTATTATTCACCTGGCACTGTGCGCCATTTTTATCTGCTCCAGGAGGCAGGGGAGGATCCTTTATACAAGATCCCCCATCCCATTTGGCCACCTCTCCATGCCATGCTACAGACTAGTGGGGAGCCCCGGGCGGCAGCAGAGATGCTTTTGCTGCAGCATCCTATATAATAATAGCCCTGTCACTGCGTCCTCCTGTGTCCCTGTGTTGTGCCTGGCGCACATTCACAGCACGCAGACGGGCTTAAAACAGAGAGGAGGACATGTGCAGGGGGACAGGTGGCGATGGTCGTGAAGGTGCGCACACGGGGGGATAGTGGCCGAGGCCTATCGCCCGTTTTTCAAAGAGCGGGCTTTTTAACTAGCTCTGTATAATACTAGTGAAATGAAACCCTGGCAAAAGCATCTTTGAATTTGCCGCCAATGTTTCATATTGATATCTATAGCAACCAATGGAATTCCTTAAACGGGAGGACAGGGCAGTTTCTAGGCTAAATTTCACCCAGTTCGAGAGTCCAAAAATATGCCCCCCCCCACCCCCACCCCGCCAGGGGAGTATGTGCCCAGTATATGTAGCCAGGGCTATATGTGCCCAGTATATGTAGCCAGGGGTATATGTGCCCAGTATATGTAGCCAGGTGTATATGTGCCCAGTATATATAGCCAGGTGTATATGTGCCCAGTATATGTAGCCAGGTGTATATGTGCCCAGTATATGTAGCCAGGGGTATATGTGCCAGTATATGTAGCCAGGGGTATATGTGCCAAGTATATGTAGCCAGGTGTATATGTGCCAAGTATATGTAGCCAGGTTTATATGTGCCAAGTATATGTAGCCAGGGGTATATGTGCCAAGTATATGTAGCCAGGGGTATATGTGCCAGTATATGTAGCCAGGGGTATATGTGCCCAGTAGATGTAGCTAGGGGGTATATGTGCCCAGTAGATGTAGCCAGGGGGTATATGTGCCCAGTAGATGTAGCCAGGGGTATGTGTGCCAAGTATATGTAGCCAGGTGTATATGTGCCAAGTATATGTAGCCAGGTGTATATGTGCCAAGTATATGTAGCCAGGTGTATATGTGCCAAGTATATGTAGCCAGACTTATGTAGCCAGGTGTATATATGTGCCCAGTATATTGTAGCCAGTCTGTCAGGTGGGCTCTGACTTTAGCCCAGGGCAAAAAGAGCGCCCCCCCTCCTCCCCCACGTGAGAAAGAGAGATCCTGCCTGGCAGTGCAGTACATAGACTGCCTGCCTACTTACCATGATGGTGTCCATCATCACGGCAGGTGCAAATCTGGAGTCTGGACTGGAAGGATCGGTGGGGGGGTCCGGAGGTGCTAGCGGGCAAGCAGCGGCAGCTAGGGCAAGGCTGGGCACACACTAGCAGGCGCAGCAGTGGCAGCGAGAAGCCCGAGTGGCCAAAAAGACTCCACCTCCGCCACACACTGCTGACAGGAAACGTCCGTGACAGGATCATAGCGCGGCTGCTCCTGTCACGTGACGTCAACACGCAGGAGCGCTCGCTCGCCGCCCAGAAGGATCTAGCTAGTAAGCTAGGAAGCCGGTGATCGCGCTGGTGCGCACAGCGCTGCACCGGCTCCTAGGAGCAGCCAGTAGTGACGTCACACCCTTCTTCTGCCTGGCGCCCCCCCAATTTGTCTTTCATCGGCGCCCCGTTCAGCAGAACCGGCTGAACGGGGCTAGAAACGGCCCTGCGGGAGGAATCCCCTTGGTTATTATAGAAACCATTATGAAACCCTGGCAGCAAATTCAAAGATGCTTTAGTTGAGGGTTTCACTAGTGGGGAGCGGCGGTTGTGGTGGTGGTGGCGCCGGTGGGTCGATGCACCTGCAGCAGAAAGCAATAGTGCCAGGAGAACGCTATAGTGGGAGAGAATGGAGAGCCTGGAAGAAGTGCGGTGGACATTGGGAGAGGGTGTCTGGCAATGTAGTGATAGGAGAAAATGAATTGCAAGCACTCTTAGACCAAGCTAGCTAGACCTGGTTAATACTGGCTGCAAATTAAAGGCACATACTGTGCTCACTACAGCTACAACAGGTGCTAAGAAACAATTATACTCTTCACTTCATCTTCTTTAAAGGACGACTGACGTGAGGAGAATATGGAGGCTGCCATATTTGTTTCCTTTTAAACAATACCAGTTGCCTGGCAGCCCGGCTGGTCTATTTGGATGCAGTAATGCCTGAATACCACCAGAAACAAGCATCCAGCTAATTTTGTCAGATCTGGCAATAATGTCAGAAACACCTGATATGCTGCATGCTTGTTCAAGTGCTATGGCTAAAAGTATTAGAGGCAGAGGATCAGTAGGACAGCCAGGCAACTGGTATTGCTTGAAAGGAAATAAATAGGGCAGCCTCCATATCGCTGTCACTCCAGTTGTCCTTTAAGAGAGACATCAGTTCCATATATTGTAACACGTCAGCAGACACCACTTGTAGACTGTCTTATGTCCCCACCTACCCAAATTAAAAACTACCCAATGATTTGAGAACAGACCTGCAAATAGTGACTCAGGAGCTAGCTTAGCTGAAGGGAGGGTGTGCAGCGCAGGTGGTATTCCAAGTACTCGCGGAGGGACCACCTGCAGCTGCACCCAGCGGAACGAACGTAGCGCGCAATGGCGAGTGGTTAGCAATGTAGGCGGCAAGCAAAGGTGCACAGAGTGCATGGGAGCGAGGTAAAAGTGATCTGGTGCTGAGGAACTGCACTACAAAATCACCCGGCAGGTGAGAGCAATGCTCAGAAGAATGTCTGTTATTCACCTGAGCAAGGCTTTACTCAGTCATTGGACAAGTAAAACCACCAAAGCACTCAGTGACCTTATCACCTGGAACTGCATGTGGCCCCTTATGTGTTTCTCTCATGTGTTGGCACTCTTTACCTGTTTATCTCATGAATTATTTCTTATGGGCAGGACTGGTTTTAGATTTTTTGCTGCCTGAGGCAAACTTGTGAGGATGCGCCCCCACCACCCAATTTGGAATGATCGCCCAGCACCCAACAATTTGCACTGCTTAATTTGATGTTCTCACATGACATGCTGCAGCTCAACACAATAGCACACTAGCCGGCAGTGAGTCTGTGACACACAAACTGCTCGCCCTCAGACGCTCCATTCCTCCTCAGGAGGGTACATACAGTACAAAAATGCTGCCCCTGAAATCTCTGCGCCTGATGCAAATGTTTCACCTTGCTTCATGAGAGAACCGGCCCTGCTCATGGGGCCTATTACACAGAGCAGCTTTAAAGAGACTCTGTACTGAAAAAAAAGTCCCCTGGAGGTTACTTACCTCGGAAGGTGGAAGCCTTAGCGTCGCTTCCCTCTCCCCTGTAGCTGCAGGCAAGCCAGCGCTGGCTCCCCCGAAGCGTCCCACAATCCTCGTTCGACAAGCCTGACAAGGCTTGATATATTTACCTTCCCTGGTTCCAGCGGGTGGCACTGTTGCAGCTCTCAGCACGGAAATAGACGATCTCCATCAGGTCCGCTCTACTACGCAGGCACAGGAGACTTGCGCCTGTGCAGTAGAGCAGCCGACAGCGATCGGCTATTTCCGCCTATCTCCGAGTGGAGAGCCGATACTGCACCTGCGCTGGAGCCAGGATGGTAAATATGTACATCCCTGCTGTGCGGAGGGGAACAGCGAGACCGCCGTGGGACACAGGAGGACGGGGGAAGCCTCGATAGGATCCAGAGGCTTCCCCCACCCGAGGTGAGTACCCCCACAGGTAGTGCTTGGCAATTTTATCAGTACTAAAGGAAGGGGGGGCAGTGCGCATTACCTTATTAGCACAGCGCATTTTACCAGGGTTGAGTGCGTATTGCTATGATAATGTGCAGTACATTTGCAGCGTTCGGTTTGTTGCCATAGCGTGTCGTGCTGTTTGGGTAACGTACTGCCCCTCTGTCACGGACATGACTTGGTACAAGCAGCCCTGTCGGCCACGGAGAAAGATGCTGGACAAAGGAAGGAAGGGCTCCAGCAGGCAGGTGAGCCAGCAACACTCACCACAGGCCTGGGGGTACACTATACAAGGGGGAGACCTGCGGCTGCACACATTTCCACGAGATTTCATGCTTAACCACTTGCCGACCAGGGGATTTTTCACTGATCGGTGCTGCGTGGGCTCTCCAGCCCGCAGCACCGATCAGGAGTGCAGCAGGGCGATCAGACTACCCCCCTTTTTTCCCCAATAGGGGGATGTCCTGCTGGGGGGGTCTGATCGCCGCCGGCTGCAGTTGCTTAGCGGGGGGGGGGGGCTCTTCAAAGCCAGCCTCCGCAGCGTTCTCCGCCGTCTCTCCCGCTCCCTCCCTCTCCCTCCCCCTGTGAGCTGCGCAGGACGGATTTCCGTCCTGTGCATTGAAGGATAGGCTTCAGCCTATCATATGCCGGCGATCCCCGGCCAATCAGAGGCCGGGGATCGCCGATCTACCTTACGGCGCTGCTGCGCAGCAGCGCCGTATGATGTAAACAGCGGGGATTTCTTCCCCGCCTGTTTACATTTTGCTGGCGAGCCGCGATCGGTGGCTCTCCGGCTGTTCACGGAGACACCCTCCGTGAACTGACATGGAAAGGCCGCTCGATCGAGCGGCCGTTTCCATGGTAACCCGCAGACGACCAGTTTACGCCAATCGGCGTTAGCTGGTCGTCAAGAGGTTAAAGCAAGACTGAAGCAAGAATAAACTTAGGAGATAATGAACTGTATGTGTAGTACAGCTAAGAAATACAACACTAGTAGCAAGGAAAAGATTCTCAGTGTTTTCCAGTACAGGAAGTGTTAAAAAACTTCAGTTGTTGTCTATGAAAAAGAGCTTCTGTGAGCCCTTTGACCCAACTTGGGCCAATTACAGTGCTGTTTTCTGAAACTGATACATCAAGACAGTGAGAGACAGGTTGAGATAAGGTTTTGCTGCATGGAAGTTCAAAGAGTGATTAGATTTGCTCTGTTTTATAGTTTAAAATACAGAGTGTGGTTTGTAAACTGCAAATATAACAGACTGATTCAATGTTATATAAAAAAGCTATACAGATGAAAATAAAAATATGAGACTCTTTTGTTTGCTACTAAAGTTCTATTTATTATCCGTACTACACACACAATTCATTATATCACCCGCTTCAGGTTTGGTTTAAATTCCATTCATTTTTCTTCTTTGTACCCAAGTTGCCAGCACCTATTCAGAAAGGAGACCTTGGGCTAAACTCGCTAACACTGCTACTGCCTACTGAGCGCGCTTTTGTGGCTGCAGCTTGAGAGCTTTGATTCTGCTAGGTGAAAAGCGCAATATGAATGTTACTTGTCTTGTCTAATATAGCAATAATGTGTATAGTAGGGCACATACTAATCCTCACTGTGTTACAGCCTTAAAATGGGATAACTGCACAAGAAATGTGAAGGATATGTACCTGTGTACAATGTATATCACTGCAGTTTACGCAATATTGTCAGTTCTTGATGATTTTCCTACTATACATGTGTTTTATCTTGAGACTGGGTGGAATACAGTCCTGTTTTCTGAAGCAAAGAAACGGTAAAAGAAAGCTTCAGATAAGTCTTTACTGCAGGGAATTTCGATGGGCCGTTAGCTCTGCTCTGTTTGGTTTGTAAACTGTAAATATGACAGAATGATGCAATGTTATATAAAAAAAAAAAAAAAATAGCTATATAACTGAAAATAAAAACAAGACTCTTTTATTTGCTACTAATGTTCTATCAATTATCCGTACTACACATACAATTCATTATATCATAAGGTTTTTTTACTCTTCATTGTCACTTTAACCATTTCAGCCACGCAGACATGATCCTCACGTCCAGGCGGCTGCTCTGCTGCGGAGCCGTGCTTCGGCGCGCTCCCGCGCGCAATCGCAGGCACGCCCCATGCCCCTGTGCTGTCCCCCAGTAGCCCTGGGATCAGTGAACGGGAACATGGTTCCAAATCACCCATCCGTGTCCCCAGCAGAAAAACCGAAGCGCTCTTACTAGAGGCTTCAGTCTTTGGCCTAGTGCACACCAGAGCGGTTTGGCAGCGGTTTTCGATCCGCTTGCGGATGTGGAAACGCTTGGGTAATGTATTTCAATGGGGTGGTTCACACCAGAGCGGGAGGCATTTTGCTGAAACGCATACTCCCGGGCTGCTGCAGATTTTGGATTACGGAGGCGTTTCTGCCTCCAATGTAAAGTATAGGAAAAATGCAAACCGCACTGAAAAACGGCAGTTCAGAGCGGTTTGCCAGGCGTTTTTTGTTACAGTAGCTGTTCAGTAACAGCTTTACTGTAACAATATATGAAATCTACTACACCAAAAACACTTCCCAAAACCGCAAAATGCTAGGTGAAACGCTACAGAAAAAGAAGAAAAAGCATTTCAAAATCTGCTAGCGTTTTGCGGATCTCCTAGCGGTTTTTGGTGTGCACCAGGCCTTTCTGCAAATAAAATTTTTCGCGTCCTCCTTGTGCTTCCGGTGAGCGAGAAGCACAAGGAGAAAAAAATAAACTCATCTACATATTTTTTACATTACAATTTACACATATAATAACATTAAAAAATTAACTGTTTATTTCCCACACCAAAATATTACCCAAATAACATTTTTAATGAAAAAAAACAATTACAATTAAAAAACAAAAAAACAAAAAAAAAACATAAATAGTTACCTAAGGGTCTGAACTTTTTAAATATGCATTTGAAGGGGTTATACTACGAACATTTTTTAAAATTATAGGCTTGTAAATAGTGATGGACGCAAAATGGAAAAAATGCACCTTTATTTACAAATAAAATATTGGAGCCATACATAGTGATAGGGACAAAACTTAAATGGTGTCATAACCGAGACAAACGGGCAAATAAAATACATAGGTTTTAATTATGGTAGCGTGGATTATTTTAAAGCTATAATGGACAAAAACTGAAAAATAATGAATTTTTTCCATTTTTTTTATTAATCCTGTTAAAATGCATTTATAAAAACATAATTCTTATCAAAATGTACCACCCAAAGAAAGCCTAATTAGTGGCGGAAAAAAAGAGATATAGATCAATAAATTGTGTTAAGAAGTGATAAAGTTATTTGCGAATGAATGGGAGGTGAAAATTGCTCTGATGCATAAGGTGAAAAATCCCCACAGGCTAAAATGGTTAAAGAGACTCTGTACTAAAAAAAAAAAAAAAAGGGGGCCCCTGGGGGTACTTACCTCGGGAGGGGGAAGCCTCTGGATCCTATCGAGGCTTACCCCATCCTCCTCCGTCTCAAGTCGACTGCGCAGTAGAGCGGACCCGACTGGAATCAACTATTTTCGCCTGATCCTGAGCTGAGAGCCGCGTGAGAGTATTGGTATACTAGCATTAGCAGGGACCCCAATGGACAGCGGTTGCAGCGGTGGTGGACCCGAATGGACAGAGGCAGGTGAGTATTTTGCAAGACATACACAGCGAGCAGCCTAATGAGAAGTGACACAATCCATTCTCATAGGCTAGCATCTATTCCATCAGCCTTCATCCGGTCCATCTGGAAGAGTCGTATGGGACCCAAACTTGTGTTCCGGTGCAAGCACCGCATTGCACCACAGAAATCAGCCTTAATATGACACCATGCCACGATGCAGCAACAGGTTCATACGCATAGCGTCATAGTATATGCAGGGTCATATGCATTCCCCTGACTAGTGACGTACTCGCTACTGGGCATAAGCAACAGGGTCACGTGCATAGCGCCTCCCTTCAACTAGTGTCGTACTCCATGCTGGGCATGGGCGACAGGGTCATGTGTATAGCACCTCCCCATGACTAGTGACATACTCCCTGCTGGGCATGGGCGACAGGGTCATGTGCATAGCACCGCTCCCTGAGTAGTGACATACTCCCTGCTGGGCGTGGGCGACAGGGTCATGTGCATAGCACCGCCAGCTGACTAGTGACATACTCCCTGCTGGGCATGGGTGACAGGGTCATATGTGTTGGTAGTAAGATCATTACTAGCTAAACTGCAGTATAGTAAAGCAACCACAAGACGTCACTGTGTATGCAATGTGCTCCAATGATCTCTATGGTATTGTGATTTCCTGTATGAGTGTTCCTCGCTGCATGTTTTTCTTCTGTAAAGAGTTCTAACTGGGTGCCGATCTGTGTGTACAGATCATTGTGCTCCATCAATATGCATAGTGTCCCTCCCAACTAGTGACGTACTCCCTGCAGGGCATGGGCAACAGGGTCATATGCACAGCGCCGCCCCCCCAATTAGTGATGTACTCCATGCTGGGCATGGGAGACAGGGATATATTCATAGCGCCACCCACCGACTAGTGATGTACTCCCTGCATGCTCCTTGCGATGGGAATCCGGAAGAGAAGTGTAACGTGGAACGACACATTGCTCAAGTGTGAAAAGGGCCTCAAAGTGTTGAAATGAGAAAAAAAAACCATCAAGCTACAATACGCTTCTGTGCACTTCCGCATACCCCGAAGCAGGAAGTGACTGCAAGCGTGCGCCACTTTCTGCTTGCCCAGATGCCAGATGGGGAATACCATGTAGTAATGCAGTATTCCCCAAAGGCATGCATGCAGCACCGCACCACCGCTTTGCAGTGTGAAACCAGCCTCAGGGTCGAGCTCGATGCTGATGGACTACACTACTTTGATGTGTGTCTGTATCTTATAGCAAACCTGAAGCAAAAAAAAAAAAAACTTATGATATAATGAATTGCATCTGTATTATGGATAATGAATAGAACATTAGTAGCAATGAAAAGAGTATCATATTTTTATTTTCAGTTATAAAGCTTTTTTTTAAATAACATTGCATCATTCTGTCATATTTGAGACTTTTTTCTTTGCTACTAATGTTCTATTCCTTTAGGTAGCCATACACTGGTCGATTTGCCATCAGATTTGACCAACAGATAGATCCCTCTCTGATAAGATTCGATCAGAGAGGGATCGTATGGCCACCTTTACTGCAAAAAGATTGTGAATCGATTTCAGCCTAAAACCGATCACAATCTGTGAAGCTGCCGCTGCTGAGCTATAGTAACTAATTTCTGCTTACATTTGCTTTTATGCTATGTCAAATCCGCCACTGATAACAATCTCATATTGAGCTGAGGGCTTTAGGATTTGGCTGATGTACATATATGTTTCACATAGAAGAGGGGGCTGCACATAGAATGGGAGGGGGGGCTGTAGCACATGGAAGGGAAGCACAAAAAAAGATGGCTTAGGGGTTGAAAAAGTATAAAATCCGGCCTTGGTCTTGAATCGCCCATCTATCGTTTCTTGTTCATGTTAAATCGGGATTTTCAGCCATAAAGATAGATATGACAGTGCAGTTCTGCATAATCCATTTCAGGCAGGAGAAAAAAAAGAGTAAGGGAGGAAATGACATCAAGATTGGCTTCAGTCAGAGGCAGTAAAGATGGAAAATGCTTGGAACAGTTTTCTCTTTATTTACTATATGAAATTCACTGAAATCAAAACCTGGACAGTACAATACGTATGTTATGTAAGTAGAACAAGTATTTACTGGTATCTACTCATTTGTGTATTTTTTCCCTGGGATAGTATGGCTGTCCCTGCTGCTTTAAATAATGATTAGCTTAGTATATAGACAGGCCTCTGTCACACCTCCTGCTAAGCCCCGCCAATCCCAAATCACACATACCATAAGCAATTCACAAATAAAATATAGTTTCGTCATTCCAACCACTCTGGTACAAATTATTATGACATTTTAATAAAGGCCGGATAGTGTAATGGTTAAGGGCTCTGCCTCTGACACAGGTGACCTGGGTTTGAATCTCCTCTTCAGTAAACCTGCACCTATTCAGTGAGGAGACCTTGGGCAAGACTCCCTATCACTGCTACTGCCTATTGTATGCACCTTATTGGCTGCAGCTCAAGTGCATTAACCACTTAAAGAGGAAGCGACACCCATGCTAACCAAAAAATAAAAAACACATATATAAGTAGATAATTACTAGTTCTACTTACATAACAGATGTATTGCGCTATCCACGTTATGATTTCTGTGTATTTTATAAAGGAAAAGCAGAAAATCCTTTCCCAGGCAGTGGCCATCTTGCTTAGATAATGCTGACATCATATCCACCCTGACTCTGGTTTTCCCCCCTCCCTCCTCTTGCTCATTGTTTATTCATTAGCTACCCTCCTCCCAGAGTCTTCAGACACTCCCACTGGGGTGTATACTAGGAACAGTACACTGTCTTATGTCATCATTGTGCGACTCAGTACAGCTGTGTTTACATCACAAAAGCAGGGTGATTTCAGAGCACACATTTTGTGTCTGCAGAGATCGGATTTCTGCTGTAGCTGCAGACAGGAAAAAGTAGCCAAAATGTTTCTAATGTTTGCAAAAGTTTATCTAATTTCTTGCATTACTGCTTGTTTTTTTTCTCTTTTTCAGAGAAAAAAAGGTACAGACCTGGCTACACTTATACTAGCGGGGGTACAGACCTGGCTACACTTATGCTAGCGGGGGTACAGACCTGGCTACACTTATGCTAGCGGGGGTACAAACCTGGCTACACTTATACTAGTGGGGGGTACAGACCTGTCTACACATACTATTGGGGGGGAACAGACCTGGCTACACTTATACTAGTGGGGGTACAGACCTGGCTACACTTATACTAGTGGGGGAACAGACCTGGCTACACTTATACTAGGGGGGGGGGGGGACAGACCTGGCTACACTTATACTAGTGGGGGTACAGACCTGGCTACACTTATACTAGTGGGGGAACAGACCTGGCTACACTTATACTAGTGGGGGTACAGACCTGGCTACACTTATACTAGTGGGGGAACAGACCTGGCTACACTTATACTAGTGGGGGAACAGACCTGGCTACACTTATACTAGGGGGGGGGGGGTACAGACCTGGCTACACCTATACTAGTGGGGGTACAGACCTGGCTACACTTATACTAGTGGGGGAACAGACCTGGCTACACTTATACTAGTGGGGGTACAGACCTGGCTACACTTATACTAGTGGGGGAACAGACCTGGCTACACTTATACTAGGGGGGGGGTACAGACCTGGCTACACCTATACTAGTGGGGGTACAGACCTGGCTACACTTATACTAGTGGGGGTACAGACCTGGCTACACTTATACTAGTGGGGGTACAGACCTGGCTACACTTATACTAGTGGGGGAACAGACCTGGCTACACTTATACTAGTGGGGGTACAGACCTGGCTACACTTATACTAGTGGGGGAACAGACCTGGCTACACTTATACTAGGGGGGGGGGGGTACAGACCTGGCTACACCTATACTAGTGGGGGTACAGACCTGGCTACACTTATACTAGTGGGGGTACAGACCTGGCTATGCTTATACTAGTGGGGGTACAGACCTGGCTACACATACTATTGGGGGGGGGGGGGGACAGACCTGGCTACACTTATACTAGTGGGGGTACAGACCTGGCTACACTTATGCTAGCGGGGGTACAGACCTGGCTACACTTATGCTAGCGGGGGTACAAACCTGGCTACACTTATACTAGTGGGGGGTACAGACCTGTCTACACATACTATTGGGGGGGAACAGACCTGGCTACACTTATACTAGTGGGGGTACAGACCTGGCTACACATACTAGTGGGGGAACAGACCTGGCTACACTTATACTAGGGGGGGGGGGGGACAGACCTGGCTACACTTATACTAGTGGGGGTAACGACCTGGCTACACTTATACTAGTGGGGGAACAGACCTGGCTACACTTATACTAGTGGGGGTACAGACCTGGCTACACTTATACTAGTGGGGGAACAGACCTGGCTACACTTATACTAGTGGGGGAACACACCTGGCTACACTTATACTAGGGGGGGGGGTACAGACCTGGCTACACCTATACTAGTGGGGGTACAGACCTGGCTACACTTATACTAGTGGGGGAACAGACCTGGCTACACTTATACTAGTGGGGGTACAGACCTGGCTACACTTATACTAGTGGGGGAACAGACCTGGCTACACTTATACTAGGGGGGGGGGGGTACAGACCTGGCTACACCTATACTAGTGGGGGTACAGACCTGGCTACACTTATACTAGTGGGGGTACAGACCTGGCTACACTTATACTAGTGGGGGAACAGACCTGGCTACACTTATACTAGTGGGGGTACAGACCTGGCTACACTTATACTAGTGGGGGAACAGACCTGGCTACACTTATACTAGGGGGGGGGGTACAGACCTGGCTACACCTATACTAGTGGGGGTACAGACCTGGCTACACTTATACTAGTGGGGGTACAGACCTGGCTATGCTTATACTAGTGGGGGTACAGACCTGGCTACACATACTATTGGGGGGGGGGGAACAGACCTGGCTACACTTATACTAGTGGGGGTACAGACCTGGCTACACTTATACTAGTGGGGGTACAGACCTGGCTACACTTATACTAGGGGGGGGGGGGGGGACAGACCTGGCTACACTTATACTAGTGGGGGTACAGACCTGGCTACACTTATACTAGTGGGGGTACAGACCTGGCTATGCTTATACTAGTGGGGGTACAGACCTGGCTACACATACTATTGGGGGAGGGGGGACAGACCTGGCTACACTTATACTAGTGGGGGTACAGACCTGGCTACACTTATACTAGTGGGGGTACAGACCTGGCTACACTTATACTAGTGGGGGAACAGACCTGGCTACACTTATACTAGGGGGGGGGGGTACAGACCTGGCTACACTTATACTAGTGGGGGTACAGACCTGGCTACACTTATACTAGTGGGGGAACAGACCTGGCTACACTTATACTAGGGGGGTACAGACCTGGCTACACTTATACTAGTGGGGGTACAGACCTGGCAACGCTTATACTAGTGGGGGTACAGACCTGGCTACACTTATACTAGTGGGGGAACAGACCTGGCTACACTTATACTAGGGGGGGGGGGAACAGACCTGGCCAGTGGCGGACACAGGCAGCAGTGGGCCCCTGTGCAAAATATCAATTGTGGGCCCCCCTGACCTGCGGCGCGCGAAGCTCGCCGCGCCCAAAAATGGGTGCAGCTATAACCTGCGGCGCGCGAAGCGCGCCGCGGCAAAAAATGGGCGTGGATAGAACCTGCGGCGCGTAGCGCCGCGGCAAAAAATGGGCGTGGCAATGACCGGATAAGGGCGGAGCTAACTGTAATTTAAAGTGATCCCGGGGTGAGAGTGATATGGAGGCTGCCATATTTATTTCCTTTTAAACAATACTAGTTGCCTGGCGGCCCTGCTGATCTATTTGGCTGCAGTAATATACTGAATTACACCAGCAACAAGCATGCAGCTTAATCTTCTCAGTTCTGACAATATTGTCAGAAACCCCTGACCTGCTGCATGCTTGTTCAGGGTCTATGGTTGAAAGAATAAGAGGCAGAGGACCAGAACGGCAACCAGGCAACTGGTATTGCTTAAAAGGAGAGAAATATGGCAGCCTCAATATTATTCTCACCTCAGGTTCCCTTGAAAAGTGCAACGCAAAGACAGTGGGCCCAAGTTTTGGTGACCCTTTCCCCAGAAAATTCACATAATTGTGCAGGTTTTCTCAAGAAAATACACATAATGTGAGCAGATTTGCCCAGAAAATACATTCAATCATGTCGGCAGATTTGCCCAGAAAATACGTGCAATGATGTCGGCAGATATGCCCAGAAAATACGTGCAATGATGTCGGCAGATATGCCCAGAAAATACGTGCAATGATGTCGGCAGATATGCCCAGAAAATACGTGCAATCATGTCGGCAGATATGCCCAGAAAATACGTGCAATCATGTCGGCAGATATGCCCAGAAAATACGTGCAATCATGTCGGCAGATATGCCCAGAAAATACGTGCAATCATGTCGGCAGATATGCCCAGAAAATACGTGCAATCATGTCGGCAGATATGCCCAGAAAATACGTGCAATCATGTCGGCAGATATGCCCAGAAAATACGTGCAATCATGTCGGCAGATATGCCCAGAAAATACCTGCAATCATGTCGGCAGATATGCCCAGAAAATACCTGCAATCATGTCGGCAGATATGCCCAGAAAATACCTGCAATCATGTCGGCAGATATGCCCAGAAAATACGTGCAATCATGTCGGCAGATTTGCCCAGAAAACACATGCAATCATGTAGCAAATTTGCCCAGAACATACATGCAATCATGTGGCAGACCTGCCCAGAACATACACGCAATCATGTGGCAGACCTGCCCAGAACATACACGCAATCATGTGGCAGACCTGCCCAGAACATACACCTGCTAAAATAAATAATAAAAAAAAAACATTTACTCACCTGCAGCAGCAGACCTCCTGTCCCAGCCTCCATCCGGCGCGCAGCTCCCATGGGTGGTTGGGTGGATAGGTAGCCTGGTGGGTAGGTAGGCAGCCGGGTGGGTAGGTAGGTAGCCCTTAGCCGGGTGGGTAAGTAGCCTGGTGGGTGGCTGGGTAGCCGGGTGGGTAGCCTGGTGGGTGGCTGGGTAGGCGGGTGGGTAGGTAGCCTGGTGGGTGGGTAGGTGGGTGGTTAGGTAGCTGGGTGGGTGGGTAGGTAGCCTGGTGGGTTGGTAGGTAGCCGGGTGGGTAGGTAGGTAGGTAGCCTGGTGGGTAGGTAGGTAGCCGCGTGGGTGTGTAGGTAGCCGGGTGGGTGGTTAGGTAGCCGGGTGGGTGGTTAGGTAGCCGGGTGGGTGGTTAGGTAGCCGGGTGGGTAGGTAGGTATCCGGGTGGGTAGGTAGCCGGGTGGGTGGGTAGGTAGCCGGGTGGGTAGGTAGCCAGGTAGATAGCCGGCAGGGTGGTTAGGTAGCCGGGTGGGTAGGTAGCCAGGTAGATAGCCGGCAGGGTGGTTAGGTAGCCGGGTGGGTAGCTAGGTAGCCGGGTGGGTAGGTAGCCGGGTGGGTAGGTAGCCAGGTAGATAGCCGGCAGGGTGGTTAGGTAGCTGGGTGGGTAGGTAGCCGGGTGGGTGGGTAGGTAGCCGGGTGGGTAGGTAGGTATCCGGGTGGGTAGGTAGCCGGGTGGGTGGGTAGGTAGTCGGGTGGGTAGGTAGCCAGCAGGGTGGGTAGGTAGCCGGGTGGGTAGGTAGCCAGGTAGATAGCCGGCAGGGTGGTTAGGTAGCCGGGTGGGTAGCTAGGTAGCCGGGTGGGTAGGTAGGCAGGTAGATAGCCGGCAGGGTGGTTAGGTAGCCGGGTGGGTAGCTAGGTAGCCGGGTGGGTAGGTAGCCGGCAGGGTGGTTAGGTAGCCGGGTGGGTAGCTAGGTTGCCGGGTGGGTAGGTAGCCGGGTGGGTAGGTAGCCAGGTAGATAGCCGGCAGGGTGGTTAGGTAGCCGGGTGGGTAGCTAGGTAGCCGGGTGGGTAGGTAGCCAGGTAGATAGCCAGCAGGGTGGTCAGGTAGCCGGGTGGGTAGCTAGGTAGCCGGGTGGGTAGGTAGCCAGGTAGGTAGCCGGCAGGGTGGTTAGGTAGCCGGGTGGGTAGCTAGGTAGCCGGGTGGGTAGGTAGCCGGGTGGGTAGGTAGCCAGGTAGATAGCCGGCAGGGTGGTTAGGTAGCCGGGTGGGTAGGTAGCCAGGTAGATAGCCGGCAGGGTGGTTAGGTAGCCGGGTGGGTGGGTAGGTAGCCTGGTTAGGTAGCCGGGTAGGTAGCCGGGTGGATGGTTAGGTAGCGGGGTAGGTAGCCGGGTGGGTGGGTAAGGTAGCCGGGTGGGTAGCTATCCGGGTGGGGGGCCCGACTCCTATCCTCCCTCACTCACCTCGGGGCCCCCCTCCCGGTATGCGCTGCAGCCGGCGGGAGAGCAGAAAATACAGGAAGTCTCCGGCCGGGGCTGCAGCAGACGCTAGAGGCAGCTGCTGCTTAGTTTCCGATATGTCTCCAAAGTTGGAGACCAAGCGGCAGCTGCCGCCCCGGCCGGAGATTTCTTGTATTTTCCGCTCTCCCGCCGCATGAGGGGGGGGGGGGGGGGGGGGCGAGGTGAGGGGGGAGGACAGGAGTTGGGCCCCCCAGGTAAAAAAAAAAAAAAAAAAAAAAAAAACCTGCAATACTTAATGGGCCCCTGAAGCAGCAGAACTTCAGGGGCCCTCGTGCGGCGGCACGGCCTGCACGGCCGTATGTCCGCCACTGGACCTGGCTACGCTTATACTAGTGGGGGTACAGACCTGGCTACGCTTATACTAGTGGGGGAACAGACCTGGCTACACTTATACTAGGGGGGGTACAGACCTGGCTACACTTATACTAGTGGGGGTACAGACCTGGCAACGCTTATACTAGTGGGGGTACAGACCTGGCTACACTTATACTAGCGGGGGTACAGACCTGGCTACACTTATACTAGTGGGGGTACAGACCTGGCTACACTTATACTAGTGGGGGAACAGACCTGGCTACACTTATACTAGGGGGGTACAGACCTGGCTACACTTATACTAGTGGGGGTACAGACCTGGCAACGCTTATACTAGTGGGGGTACAGACCTGGCTACACTTATACTAGTGGGGGAACAGACCTGGCTACACTTATACTAGGGGGGGGGGGTACAGACCTGGCTACACTTATACTAGTGGGGGTACAGACCTGGCTACACTTATACTAGTGGGGGTACAGACCTGGCTATGCTTATACTAGTGGGGGTACAGACCTGGCTACACATACTATTGGGGGAGGGGGGACAGACCTGGCTACACTTATACTAGTGGGGGTACAGACCTGGCTACACTTATACTAGTGGGGGTACAGACCTGGCTACACTTATACTAGTGGGGGAACAGACCTGGCTACACTTATACTAGGGGGGGGGGAACAGACCTGGCTACACTTATACTAGGAGGGGGGGGGGGTACAGACCTGGCTACACTTATACTAGTGGGGGTACAGACCTGGCTACACTTATACTAGTGGGGGAACAGACCTGGCTACACTTATACTAGGGGGGTACAGACCTGGCTACACTTATACTAGTGGGGGTACAGACCTGGCAACGCTTATACTAGTGGGGGTACAGACCTGGCTACACTTATACTAGTGGGGGAACAGACCTGGCTACACTTATACTAGGGGGGGGGGGGGGAACAGACCTGGCTACGCTTATACTAGTGGGGGTACAGATCTGGCTACGCTTATACTAGTGGGGGAACAGACCTGGCTACACTTATACTAGGGGGGTACAGACCTGGCTACACTTATACTAGTGGGGGTACAGACCTGGCAACGCTTATACTAGTGGGGGTACAGACCTGGCTACACTTATACTAGCGGGGGTACAGACCTGGCTACACTTATACTAGTGGGGGTACAGACCTGGCTACACATACTATTGGGGGGGGGGGGGAACAGACCTGGCTACACTTATACTAGTGGGGGTACAGACCTGGCTACACATACTATTGGGGGGGGGGGGTACAGACCTGGCTACGCTTATACTAGTGGGGGTACAGACCTGGCTACACTTATACTAGTGGGGGAACAGACCTGGCAACGCTTATACTAGTTAGCCAGGTAAAGTGTAGTTAGGTGTAGGGGCCTTCAGTATAGTTAGCCAGGTATGGTGTAGTTAAGTGCAGGGACCTTCAGTATAGTTAGCCAGGTATAGTGTAGTTAGGTGCAGGGACCTTCAGTATAGTTAGCCAGGTATAGTGTAGTTAGGTGCAGGGACCTTCAGTATAGTTAGCCAGGTATAGTGTAGTTAGGTGCAGGGGCCTTCAGTATAGTTAGCCAGGTATAGTGTAGTTAGGTGCAGGGGCCTTCAGTATAGTTAGCCAGGTATAGTGTAGTTAGGTGCAGGGGCCTTCAGTATAGTTAGCCAGGTATAGTGTAGTTAGGTGCAGGGACCTTCAGTATAGTTAGCCAGGTATAGTGTAGTTAGTTGCAGGGACCTTCAGTATAGTTAGCCAGGTATAGTGTAGTTAGGTGCAGGGACCTTCAGTATAGTTAGCCAGGTATAGTGTAGTTAGGTGCAGGGACCTTCAGTATAGTTAGCCAGGTATAGTGTAGTTAGGTGCAGGGACCTTCAGTATAGTTAGCCAGGTATAGTGTAGTTAGGTGCAGGGACCTTCAGTATAGTTAGCCAGGTATAGTGTAGTTAGGTGCAGGGACCTTCAGTATAGTTAGCCAGGTATAGTGTAGTTAGGTGCAGGGACCTTCAGTATAGTTAGCCAGGTATAGTGTAGTTAGGTGCAGGGACCTTCAGTATAGTTAGCCAGGTATAGTGTAGTTAGGTGCAGGGACCTTCAGTATAGTTAGCCAGGTATAGTGTAGTTAGGTGCAGGGACCTTCAGTATAGTTAGCCAGGTATAGTGTAGTTAGGTGCAGGGACCTTCAGTATAGTTAGCCAGGTATAGTGTAGTTAGGTGCAGGGACCTTCAGTATAGTTAGCCAGGTATAGTGTAGTTAGGTGCAGGGACCTTCAGTATAGTTAGCCAGGTATAGTGTAGTTAGGTGCAGGGACCTTCAGTATAGTTAGCCAGGTATAGTGTAGTTAGGTGCAGGGACCTTCAGTATAGTTAGCCAGGTATAGTGTAGTTAGGTGCAGGGACCTTCAGTATAGTTAGCCAGGTATAGTGTAGTTAGGTGCAGGGACCTTCAGTATAGTTAGCCAGGTATAGTGTAGTTAGGTGCAGGGACCTTCAGTATAGTTAGCCAGGTATAGTGTAGTTAGGTGCAGGGACCTTCAGTATAGTTAGCCAGGTATAGTGTAGTTAGGTGCAGGGACCTTCAGTATAGTTAGCCAGGTATAGTGTAGTTAGGTGCAGGGACCTTCAGTATAGTTAGCCAGGTATAGTGTAGTTAGGTGCAGGGACCTTCAGTATAGTTAGCCAGGTATAGTGTAGTTAGGTGCAGGGACCTTCAGTATAGTTAGCCAGGTATAGTGTAGTTAGGTGCAGGGACCTTCAGTATAGTTAGCCAGGTATAGTGTAGTTAGGTGCAGGGACCTTCAGTATAGTTAGCCAGGTATAGTGTAGTTAGGTGCAGGGACCTTCAGTATAGTTAGCCAGGTATAGTGTAGTTAGGTGCAGGGACCTTCAGTATAGTTAGCCAGGTATAGTGTAGTTAGGTGCAGGGACCTTCAGTATAGTTAGCCAGGTATAGTGTAGTTAGGTGCAGGGACCTTCAGTATAGTTAGCCAGGTATAGTGTAGTTAGGTGCAGGGACCTTCAGTATAGTTAGCCAGGTATAGTGTAGTTAGGTGCAGAGGCCTTCAGTATAGTTAGCCAGGTATAGTGTAGTTAGGTGTAGGGGCCTTCAGTATAGTTAGCCAGGTATAGTGCAGTTAGGTGTGGTGCCTTCAGTATTGTTAGCCAGGTATAGTGTAGGTAAGCGTAGGGGCCATTTACCTCCCTCCAGTTCCAACGGCAGTCTGGGGCTCCTCCTGGTCTCCCCTCCATCAGCCGCGCTGCGAGTGCCTCCGGAGTCCGGCGAGCGAAGGGGGCGGTGGGCAGCGTGCACTGACGCATTGTGCCCAGGCCCAGCGCCGCCCCCAGCTATGATGTCGCGGCTGCGTCCTCTCCCGCTGTACCGCCCCTCGCCTCTCCGCCTCGTTCTGATTGGCCAGCGGCTGGCAGAAGATTCTGACAGCTGACAGCCGCAAAATGTTACATGACGCGATGGCAGCAGATTCTGCCAGCCGCAAAATGTTACATGACGGGATCTACCAAATAGGCGGTCAAGATCTACTGGTAGATTACGATCGACCTACTGGGCACCCCTGGTGTAGCCAGTAGGAGGCCGCAGCATTGGTAGCCAGGGATATGTGTAGCCAGTAGTAGGTGGCCGCAGCATAGGTAGCCAGGGATAGGTGTAGCCAGTAATAGGTGGCCGCAGCATAGGTAGCCATAAGTAGGTGGCCACAGCATAGGTAGCCAGGGATAGGTGTAGCGAGTAATAGGTGGCCGCAGCATAGGTAGCCAGGGATAGGTGTAGCCAGTAGTAGGTGGCCACAGCATAGGTAGACAGGGATAGGTGAAGCTAGTAATAGGTGGCCGCAGCATAGGTAGACAGGGATAGGTGTAGCCAGTAGGAGGCCGCAGCATAGGTAGCCAGTATTAGGTGGCTGCAGCATAGGTAGCCAGGAATAGGTGTAGCCAGTAGTAGGAGGCCGCAGCATAGGTCGCCAGTATTAGATGGCCGCAGCATAGGTAGCCAGGGATACCCAACCCTACCTCTGGCTGCACATCATCACCTACATTTGCTGTATAACAAGCATTGAACAGTTGTTGCATGAAACCAAAGGTATACGCTTTCAAAGTCAGTGTCCAATTTTACAAAGTTAATTATTGTTCATTGACGACATAGTTTTCCTGTTTTTACAGGTTGTGTAAGAAATAAAATTTATTAGAAAAATATTTCAGCACAAAAGTTTTTACATTAAGTACAAAGTAAAAAAAAAAATTACAAAACATTTACATTTTCATGGGAACAAGGAGACATTTAACTACAACATGAGGATTTTGCACAAGAGTTTGTATCCACAAAATCTACCATGAAGCAAGAAGTCACTTTTTATCCTCATCCAACCTAATCAAATCTTAAGGTGGCTGCGTCCACCGGTGTCCGTGTTCTCTTCAGTGCCCAGGCATCTCAGTGTCCGCACCGGTGCACTTAGTTCCTGTGCCGCCACACTGTCCCCTTCCGATGCTGGTCTTGCTCTGTGACCCCTCCAATATGACCGGTGCTAATGTCCACTGCTGCCGACATTCAACTTTGTCCCCCTCCATACTCTAAAATACATACATAACTCTCCTCCACTTTTTTTTCCTCTATAAGAGACAGGATTAGTGTGTTAGACCTTACTGACAGTTATAAAAATTTGAAAAGGATTACGGGAAGCAGCGGGGGGGGGGGGGGGGGGGGTAGAACTTTTCTTACCTGGGGCTTCCTCCTGCCCTTGGCTAGTGTTAGGCAGTGGAGATGGTAGGTCAGCGTCAGGCAGAGGAGATGGGAGGTCAGTATAGGTACAGCAAGTAGATTCCCCCAGTATAGGTATAGCCAGTAGGTCCCCCCATTATAAGTATAGCCCCCAGTATGAGTGTAGCCAGGTAGTTTCCCACAGTATAAGTGTAGCCAAGTAGGATTTTCCCAGTATAGGTATAGGCAGGTAGATTTTCCCAGTATAGGCAGGTAGGTTCCCCCAGTATGAGTGTAGGCAGGTAGGTCCCCCCAGTATGAGTGTAGGCAGGTAGGTCCCCCCAGTATGAGTGTAGGCAGGTAGGTCCCCCCAGTATGAGTGTAGGCAGGTGGGTCCCCC
>NC_090651.1:103985577-104050286 GCF_040937935.1 Hyperolius riggenbachi
AGTTGTCTTTTAACCCTTTTAGCAGCAGGGCCATATTTTTCCTGCTGCTGGGGGAAGTGTGCCTTTCCCAGCCTGGCAGGCTAGGCAGGGTATATGGCGGCAGGGTAAGGGTGGTGGCAGGGAGCTCTCATCCATACCTGTCAGGATGGTTGGATCAGCTTCTTCCTCCACCGCTGTGGTGACGTACTCTCCGCAGGTCTTCTTGGTTCTGATCACGATATGACATGTGATTGGGATACAGGACACTATGTCAGCGTTACAGCGCCACCCGGTGGTGGTAGAGGGGTAGTAGGAGAGTCTTTTCCATCTATCCCGTCACCCCTCTACCTCCACCGGGTAGCGATGTAACGCCGACATGGTCCCTTGGATCCCAATCACGTCATATTATGTGATCGGGACCAAGGAGACCTGCCGGAAGTTCAGAGCCGCTGGTAGAGGAAGAGAAGCCGCCCGAAACCAGTAAATATTACCTAATAATGAACCACATTGTTAGCATGCATTTTTAATGTACTATTGCAATGCCCTGTGGGGGCTAAAAATGCTGCTCGGTTCACTTTAAGATCTCTACTGTAATCACAATCTTGGAAAAGTAGAATGAGTCTATTTCTCGTCTATTTGATCATTAACGTGGGGTTATATCAGTGATTGGGTGTGCATGTACAAGTACACTATCTCCAATGAGTAAATTATTCTGTAAAGATCAATAGTTATACGTAAACTATTGACAGAGATGTAGTTACAGCAGAAGAGCAGCAAGCAGCACTTACCAAGTCTGGTTTCAGCCGGGAGGTTAATGGAATGGCATACAGGAAGGACTGGAAGGTGGTTATAACAGAAGAGCTCCAGGACTGCCTGACTTCTCTGCTCCTGGGAATGCGATGGATGGTATACTGCAGAAAAGAAAGGATTATTAAAGTTATTCTGTATCAACGTGGTAACTAATGACACACAAACCTGTCACACAGACAAAAACAGCGGTCCTAAAGCCAAACAAACACTGGTCAGCTTAGCTGAGGCAATACCCCCCACCCAACAATGTGTAGGTTCCCCTTAAAGTACCCCTTAACTGAGCAGGATCTGGAGGCTGCCACATTTACTGTGTATATTCTGGCGTACAAGACTACTTTTTAACCCTTAAAAATCATCTGAAAGGTCAGGGGTTGTCTTACACTCCGGGTGTCATGCCCTATCCTGTTACTGACTCTTAGATCTCGCTGCTGAGGCCTGTAGTGAAGCGGCGCAGGCGCACATGTGCGAGATCTGAGAGGCAGAGAAGGAGGTAAATAGGATACAAGGGTGGGCCAGACGGGTGAAAGAGGCGTGTTTTATGGGCACAGCCCAATCTATTCTTCCATACCGCTATGATAAACAGGTAGACAAGGAGAGAGCTGACCAATCTACTTAGGGAGAGAGAAAGTTGACCAATCCATCCAGTCACTCGCCTATATACGGTTATATACTGGGTACCACATACAGTGCAGCACCAGTATCTGTTCATACATAGCACAAGCATATGATTTTTTTTTATTTTTACTTGGTGTGCATTGGAAGAGGGGTAGTCTTATACATTGAGTATAACCCAAACTCTATATTTTAAAGTGGAAAAGTTGGGGGGTCGTCATACACACTCAGTCTTATACGCCAGAATATACGGTACTTCCTTTTAAACAACACCGGTTGCCGAGCAGTCCTGCTGATCTCTTTCGCTGCAGTAGTGGTACTCACACACCTGCAAAAAGCATGTGGCTAATACAGTTAACTTCAGCCAAATACCTGATCTGCTGCATGCTTGGTTCGGGCCTATAGCTGAAAGTAGGCAGAGGCAGAGGATCAGCAGGACAAAAAATAAATAAATAAATAGGTCAGTCTCTAAATCCCTTCCAGTTCAAGGGTAGTTTAAGCAGCAAAAACAACTGACTCATTGCAGTATTCTCCCCAGAATAGGTGGCATGAAAACGTAGCCAGGTGGGCAGCGACGGGGGAATGTAGGGCCGGCTCAAGAGCCTGGGGAGAACACTGCACTAATACATAGGGCCTGATCCAATTCACTTTTTAAAAGTTTTCTCCAAGGAGATTTTTTTTTTTAATATCTACGGTTTCCAGCACTCTGCAACTGAAAAAGTGCCAAAAAGTAGGTAAAAAAAAAAAAAAAAAAAAAAAAAAAAAAAGTACTGAGAGAATTATTCTGGGAATTTTCTTGCTTGCTGGTGGCTTAAAAGGCTCCTCGTCCTGGACTTCAGTTCCGCGTTCAACACCATCTGCCCAAATATTCTGCATGACGACCTGGAACGGGACACAGCTAGTGAGATTTGGAGACTGCTCCTCCAGTGTGAGAACCACAAACACAGGCGCCCCGCAAGGGTGTGTACTGTCACCGATGCTCTTCTCCCTGTATATAAACAGCTGCACCTCCTCTGCGGACACCGTCAAGGTCATCAAGTTCGCGGATGATACCACCATCGTAGGACTCATCGGTGAAAAATCTGAGCTGGAATATCACAACGAGATCGAGCGGATTCTCAGATGGTGCTCAGACAACAAACTTGTACTAAACACAGCAAAAACGGTGGAACTGATAGTGGACTTCAGAAGGAACGTCCCACCACCCAGCCCGGTCATCATTGATGGTACCGAAGTCACACAGGGTACATAGCGCACGGTTCCTAGGCACCACCATCACGGAGAACTTGAGATGGGACGAAAATACCTCTACAACCCAAAAGAAGGCCCAGCAGAGACTGTTCTTCCTGAGGAAGTTTGGAATGCCCAGGGAGCTACTGACCAGTTTTTATACGGCGACCATTGAATCTGTCCTTTGCTCCATCATTGTCTGGTCCTCGGGGGCAAATGCAAAGGACAGGCTAAAACTCCAGAGAGTCATCAATGTGGCTGAGAAGATCATTGGGTCGCCCCTGCCACCCTTGGACTTTCTCCATGCATCCAGAATGAGGTCCAGGGCAAATAGAATCACACTCGACCCCTCCCACCCTGGCAATCACTTCTTCAGTCCCCTACGCTCGGGACACCGCTATAGGTCCATCTACACCAAAACCACCAGGCGTAGAAACACATTCTTCCCCCAAGCGATCACTCTCCTTAACTCAGACCCTCTCCCCAATGTCACCTCCTAAGCCCCTTCAGCACCTCGGGGCACTAGAGTACAAACGCGCGCCCACAGGATGACATGTTCATCTTTGCATAATACTGTATACACCATTGCATAATATGGTGACAACCACTCGATGTGTCATTGCTCTGTTGCAATGTTTCTTTATAAATTGTACTATGTGTAGTGTTACTCGCACTGTTTGTCCCTTGCCAATATGCCTTGTGTCCACAAACAATTCCGGGTGCGGCGCCTGTCGCATTTGGCGAATAAAGTCATTCTGATTATTGATAAGATGTGAAAATGCCCCCTAGGAGAAAACTTGGGAGAAAAAGTGAATTGGATTGGGCCCATGGACTCCACAAGACCTCAGAAAAGGTCATGTGATATCTAGCATAAAGAATGTGCCCAGAAGATCCCTTCAGTACTCTAAGTTACAATCCATGGAAGGAACTTGCTGTCCCAGCACATCCCACAGATACTCAGTTGTTTTGAGATCTAGAGGATTTTGAGGCCAAAGATGTGATCCACCAAACCAGTCCACCGTCTTCCATAGCTCCATCATCCAGTTCTAATGCTCAAATGTCTACTGTAGGAAGTTTTGGTGATGTCCAGAGGTCAGCAGAAGCACTCCGGTATTTAGTTACGTAGCCATACATACAGCAAATTGCAATGCACTGTGTGTTCTGCCAGTACATATTTCAGTGGTTTGTGCTACAGTTGCTGTACTGTGAGAACAAAATATATAGACAGCCACTAGCATCTACTTCACATAACCTGAAAAGACCTTGGGTGCTCACGAACTTGTCACCAGTCCACCAGTTGTCCTCCTTGGACAAATGAAGTTGGATACTAAGCACTGCATACCAAGAACACACTGCAAACCCTGCTGATTTGGAGATGCTCTCACCCAGTCATGTGGCCATCACATTTTGGTGCTGGTCAGTCACTCAGATCTTTACACTTGTCCATTTGTCATGCCTCCAAACTTCATCTTTAGCCTTATATATCCCACCTCTTGTCATTGTAGCTAAATAAGGTTATTCACTTTAGCCATTAGTGGTTTTAATTTTGCAGCTGATCTGGGTCTCTTCATTAAAAAAAATAAAAATAAAATAAAAATAAAAATGTATATACACCTTTTATCAGTACTTTAAAACACTTTAGTACTTAACTTTGACTTTAAAGGTCAACTGAAGTGAGAGTGATATGGAGACTGCCACATTTATTTCCTTTTAGGCAATACTAGTTGCCTGGCTATCCTGCTCAGCCTCCACCTCAAATACTCTTAGAAATAGGCCCTGAACAAGCATATGCAGATCTGGTGTTTCTGGCAGTCAGTTCTGACAAGATCAGCTACATGCTTGTTTTTGGTGAGTCAGACATTATTGCAACCAAATAGATCAACAGGGCTGCCAGGCAACAGGTATTGTTTAAAAGGAAATAAAATATGGCAGCCTTCATATACCTCTCACTTTGCTTGTCCTTTAAATTAGCTTGTATTTAAACTACAAAGCAAAAACTGGATTGTGATGGCTACATTCCAAATTCTTTTTAATGCATCTAGGCAAGCCTCAAGACCTCAGAATATACAGTAACCTTGTCTTTTTCACACAAACATAATCTAGTATTCATTTTATTTAACATTTAGGGCCATTTCACTCTATGCATTTACTCGTGTTTTTGGTAGTGCATGCAGTTGTAAAAATGAATTGAAGTAGACATTAACATCCTGTGCTTTTAAATGAGCATGTGTGCCGTGGCAGTCAGCTGACACAAGAGAGATCAAATTACAACTTGTCATTAGACACAGATGAGGGGGAATTAGACAGGCTAAACTCTATAAGTACCTACAGGGAACACTTTATGTTTTCCTTCTGTCATGTGCAGGAGTTCAGGTCCACTTTAAACTGTCCATACACTAGGCAATGTATAAAAATCAACCTCAGTTCTGAGACATGAAGCAAGCAGATTACACAGCATTCATGTAAGATTGACCATTTTTGTTTTGCCGTGCATGTCTGCTGATCTCTGTGCTGGTATATCACTTGTCTTCTTTACTAGGTGAGTATTTTGGGGCTCAGTTTTATTTTTGTGACCAAGGGAAAGGGTTACTAGGGCATGGATGGGCGACAAAGGGAGAGAATTTATTTTTAACATTGGAGGGGGAATAGTATTTTACATACTGGTGGTTTACACTAGGGTGAGGATTGCCAAGACATGGAGGGTAGCAGCATCATACTTCAGGGAGGGGGAACTATCAGTTTTTTCTGGCAATTTACTACACACCATTACTACACTACCATTCTCTGTATTAACCCGACACTAAGAAGTCAAACATCAGATTATTGCCAAAAGATTAGCTGTGGGCATTGTACAGAGCCGTGTACAACGTTATGAACTTTCTTCTGAGTACTGGAATTGTGTGCACTTCTGCCTATGTACTGTATACACATAAAGGCATAAGAGCTCAATACACATATATAAGTCCAGAACCTAAACAACCAATTGGACTGCAGGAATTTTTCACTGTAACCCGCCTCCTGACAGGCAAGAGGCAGAAGCTCGCATGGTTACATGACCCTTAAAAAAAAATAAAAAAAAAATACTTTTGTTCCAGATGTCATGATATTTTAGCTTCAGTCATTTCTGACTCACAGGTCTGCAGATCTCTGACATCACTGGCTGCATATTTCTTACAGGTCAGTAACTCACAAGATCAGCACAGCAGACAAACCACTAATGTCAGCAACGGCTGCCATTATAATGCCTAGGAAAGTTGCTAGTAGAAAAACGCCAATGGTATTCTTTGGTTCTTGTGCATAATATGTTTAATTGAACAATATCTTCCCCGGAAAGTAATCCATTATATTTACAAATGCAATTCTCTTCTGCATATATTTACTGTGTGTCTGTCACATTCACCATTATTAACCACTTAAGGACCAACATATAAAATGGCCTTAAGGACCAGAGCGTTTTTTTTGGTTTTGACATGCTTTGTTTGAGTTTAGATATTTCAGTAAATTTTTGGTCTATCCAAACAAATGTGATATTGTTTTTTTCAGAACAAATAGGGCTTTTTATCTATACCACTTAATTATATTGATAATGGAATTTTATATGTTTTTTAAGAGAATTTATGCTAAAAAAAAAAGTAAAAAAATGTATATTGTCTGAAATTTTCAACCAAAAATATGTATATATCTTGAATTAAAACAAATTCTTTTCAAAATGTATTCTGCCATATGTTTCTAATATATATGTGCAAAAAAAATGAAAACTATTTACATCTTTGGTACATTGTAGAGACTGTGAAAAAAAGTGTAATTTTGCTTTTCAGTGAACAAAATCTACAATGCTTGTTTTCTGCGTTGTACATCACTTCTCTGAAGCACTAAGTCACTGAAATAGTAACATTTCCACCAAAATGACCCCATTCTGTAAACTAGACCTCCTGAGGTATCCATCGATGGGGGCATTGGTGATTTTGACTGCACAGATTATTGGTGGAAATTGATGGAATGTATAACGACAAAAAGAAAAAATCATTTTTTTTGTTCAGACATGTCAGTTTTTTCTGTTTTTTGACAGACATGCTTTGAAGTATTGTAGAAATTCACCCCACAAATGATTCAGTAATTCCTACTGAATAAAACGATACCAAATATGTGTGGCTAGACTATTGCTTTAGTCCAATACAGAGCTTAGAAGAAGTTGTCAATAATTGAACCTTCAAAGACCATAAATCACACGCTTGCATTTCCCAGCACAGCCCGCTTTTGATGAAGTCTGAGGTAAAAAGTCTGTCAAATTCCCGCCAAAATGACCCCATTCTGTAAACTAGACCTCCTGAGGTATCCATCGATGGGGGCAGTGGTGATTTTGACTGCACAGATTATTGGTGGAAATTGATGGAATGTATAACGACAAAAAAAAAAAATCATTTTTTTATTCAGACATGTCAGTTTTTTCTGTTTTTTGACAGACACGCTTTGAAGTATTGTAGAAATTCACCTTACAAATGATTCAGTAATTCCTTCTGAATAAAACGATACCAAATATGTGTGGCTAGACTATTGCTTTAGTCCAATACAGAGCTTAGAAGAAGTTGTCAATTATTGAACCTTCAAAGACCATAAATCACACGCTTGCTTTTCCCAGCACAGCCCGCTTTTGATGAAGTCTGAGGTAAAAAGTCTGTCAAATTCCCGCCAAAATGACCCCATTCTGTAAACTAGACCTCCTGAGGTATCCATCGATGGGGGCATTGGTGATTTTGACTGCACAGATTATTGGTGGAAATTGATGGAATGTATAACGACAAAAAGAAAAAATCATTTTTTTATTCAGACATGTCAGTTTTTCTGTTTTGTGACAGACATGCTTTGAAGTATTGTAGAAATTCACCCCACAAATGATTCAGTAATTCCTTCTGAATAAAACGATACCAAATATGTGTGGCTAGACTATTGCTTTAGTCCAATACAGAGCTTAGAAGAAGTTGTCAATAATTGAACCTTCAAAGATCATAAATCACACGCTTGCTTTTCCCAGCACAGCCCGCTTTTGATGAAGTCTGAGGTAAAAAGTCTGTCAAATTCCCGCCAAAATGACCCCATTCTGTAAACTAGACCTCCTGAGGTATCCATTGATGGGGGCATTGGTGATTTTGACTGCACAGATTATTGGTGGAAATTGATGGAATGTATAACGACAAAAAGAAAAAATCATTTTTTTATTCAGACATGTCAGTTTTTCTGTTTTGTGACAGACACGCTTTGAAGTATTGTAGAAATTCACCCCACAAATGATTCAGTAATTCCTTCTGAATAAAACGATACCACATATGTGTGGCTAGACTATTGCTTTAGTCCAATACAGTGCTTAGAAGAAGTTGTCAATTATTGAACCTTCAAAGACCATAAATCACACGCTTGCATTTTCCAATACAGCCCGCTTTTGATGAAGTCTGAGGTAAAGAGTCTGTCAAATTCTGTAAAATAGACCCCCTGAGGTATTCATCGATGGGGGCATTGATGATTTTGACTGCACAGATTATTGGTGGAAATTGAATAAAATAAATGAATTTTTCTTTTTGTCCTTATACATTCCATCAATTTCCACCAATAATATGTGCTGTCAAAATCATCAATGCCCCCACGGATGGATACTTCAGGGGGTCTAGTTTACAAAATGGGTTCATTTTGGTGGGAAATTGAGGGACTTTTTACCTCAGACTTAATTGAAAGCGGGCTGTGCTGGAAATTGCAAACGTGTGATTTATGGTCTTTGAAGGTTCAATAATTGACAACTTCTTCTCAGCACAGCTTTGAACTAAAGCAATAGTCTAGCCACGCATATGTGGTATCGTTTTATTCAGAAGGAATTACTGAATCATTTGTGGGGTGAATGCCTACAATACTTCAATTTGAATGGAATGTTTGGGAAGAAAAAATAAATGTAGCAATTTTGTTTGGGCGGGGGGTTTCAGTTGCTCCTTCTGAATAAAATTATATCGCCTATGTGTGGCTACTGGCGCTTTGTGTACCATAAATTTGAAGGACAATCCAAGTTAAAAATTTAGGCAGGTGTGGTACACTTTGAAACAGTCTTTCAAACAAAGTCCTGGTTTTTCGGGACATTCGGGGCAATGGTATCGTGTATCCGTCCTTATTTTTTGTTTAGTGCAGACCCTACACTTTTTCTGGGGGTATTGCTTTTTCCCCGTCTGTGGTATAATTTCTGGAACATGATATCCAGAAAGTCTCTCGACTGAATCAAATCTTCTGCCAGGGTGAGTTGCAGCTTTGGAAATGAGAGATTCAGCTATTTCCTCCTGGAATTCTAAATTGCTGAGAGGGTTTTTTGACATTTTGTATAGTATAAAGCTGTTGTAAATTCCCAACTGCAGCAAGTATAAGCCTAATTTTTTATACCAATATCTGGTTTTGCGTGCGGCCAGGTACGGCTTCATTGCCGCGTCATTGCGGTCTACACCACCCATATATTGGCTGTACTCATGAACACATTTAGGTTTCTCTTGTGCTCCAGTCCTGGGTGTTATGCTTTCAGGAGTATGTATGGTTGAAAGCATATATACGTCCCTTTTTCCCTTGTACTTCAGAGCCAGCATCTCTTCACTGCGGAGACCCTCAGATTCATCAGGTTTGAGGCGCTTGTTGACAAGGCTCTGAGGGAAGCCTTTGCGGTTGGATCTGATGGTACCGCAAGCTGGCGTGTTCTCTCTCGCTAAATGTTTGAATAGTGGGATGCTGGTGTAATAGTTGTCTAGGTACAGGTTGTATCCTTTGTTCAGGAGAGGGTGAATCAGATCCCAGACAACTTTACCATTTGTGCCCATATAAGGTGGGCACCCAGGTGGATCCAGCTGGCTGTCTTTTCCCTCGTACACTCGGAAAGCGCATGTAAAGCCAGTGCTGCTTTCACAAAGCTTATAAATTTTTATGCCATATCTGGCACGCTTGGAAGGGATGTATTGCTTGATCCTAAGTCGACCAGTGAAGTGTACCAGGGACTCGTCAATACTTATATTTTTTTCTGGCACGTATACCTCTGAAAATTTTTGCGATAGGTAGTCAATTAGGGGCCGAATTTTGTATAGAGGATCAATATTTGGATCTTCTCCGGTTTGGTACTGGGAATTGTCACTGAAATGGAGGAAGCGCAAGATGGTCAAATAACGTGTCCTCGACATTGTTTGCGAAAAAATCCCCATATGTTGAATTGGTCTTTTCGACCAATACCGTTTTAGGTCTGGTTTTTTGGTAATGCCCATGTTTATTGTGAGGCCTAAAAATGTTTTTATTTCCTCCACTGTAGTGGGCCACCAGTTCTTAGGCCTCGCATAGCTGGATTGCGGTTTCTCAGCAATGTGTTGCTGAGCGTATAAGTTTGTTTGCTCAGCAATAGAGCCGAGGAGCTCATCAGTGATTATGAGTTCCATAAATTGAATTGGGGAAAGGTTAGCCGTTTGCACTTTAATTCCAGCCTGGCCTGTGAAAGGAGGAATTGAGGGTGCTTCTAGGTTGGCAGGCGACCACACGGGGTGAAGCAATTCCTCCGGTACGTCAGTGCGGCGACGTTTAGTAGAAGCGCTCTGTTGCCTGCGGCGTCTCTGTCTGGGTGTTGCGACACTCTCTTCCTGCTCCTGACTAGTGCTTGGCTGCTCTGGCATGGCTGTCTCAGAACTCTCAGTCTCCTCCACGTCCGATTCACTTGGTAGGGTGTCACTGTCAGGGATTGGCTCAAACTCTGAGTCTGAATCTTCAGGCTCTGATTCTTCAGAGTCTAATTCCTCACTGGATTCCCCAGACTGGCAGATCAGATCTACAATCTGCTGAGCAGTAAAAGATCTCTTCGCCATCACGTATATAGTGCAGGACACAATATAAAGGACACAATATACCCTAACAAGCCTGTATATGCACAGACAATATCAGACCCCACACTGACACTATATACGTAAGCGTATAAACCCTGAACCTATATGCCACCCTTTACACTACTGATATACAGCCCTATATACCCTACACTGTACACTAAACCCGATTTACCCTACACGATATACCCGACACTATATACTAAACCCTTTATATCCTACGCTATATACTAAAGCCTATATATACACCCTACACTATATACTAACCCCTATATACTAAACCCTATACACCCTACACTATATACTAATCCCTATATACCCTACACTATAAACTAAGCCCTATATACCCTACTCTATATACTAAACTATATACTAAACCCTAAATACCCTACACTATACCCTAAACACTATATACCCTGCCTATTATACTAACCCCTATCTAACTGCAGTAAAGCACAGTAAATAAAATCACAATCCAGTAATTATATATATATATATATATATATATATATATATATATATATATATATATATATATATATATACACTATATATATATATAAAGTTATATACTATATATATAGCTATATGCTATATATATATATATATATATATATATATATATATATATATATATATATATATATATATATAGCTATATACTATATATATATATAGCTATATATTCTATATATATATATATATATATGGGTGGTTGGAAGGGGATCAAGGGATGAATTGGGGGGAGATCGGGATAAATAAATGTATCTAAAAGTGTTTTTTTTTTGTAAAATCGCACAGCCTGTCACGGCTGCAGGCTGTGCGTCTCTACCTGTCACAAAAGATCCTCACAGTGACAGGGAGAGGGAGGCGGAACGGCAACTATGTTGCCTTTCGGAGGGTGATCGCTCTGATTGGCTCACAGCGATCACACGGCAGGGAGCCAATCAGTGACGGCTCCTGCCGATACCCGGAAGCCTTAGCTGTCATAAGACAGCTAAGAGCTCCGGATTCCGTGCAGACGATCGCGGCGGGGAGCGGCGGCGCCGGTGATAGAGATCTACGCCCTGCCAACTAGGAGCCCATCAAAACAGGGCGTAGATCTCTATCACCTTGGTCCTTAAGTGGTTAAGGAGTAAATTTGGATAAGACCTGGTCAGCCTTTTAGAAGGATTCACAGAGATCTCCACATAGGAAATAGTGGGATGTAATGGTGGTTGCTTCAAACAGCTGTTTGCCACTTTTGCAGTTACTGGTACTTGGCCCATAACCATATACAGGAAAAGCTGGCAGATTGTCACTTTTGCAGTGCACAGTACCCAGGAAGGGCTAGCATACTGCCATTCTTACAGTTACTGGTACTTGGCCCATCACCGTACACAGGAAGAACTACTGGATTGCCACTTTTGCAGTGCACTTGGCCCATAACAGTTTACAGGAAGAGCAAGCAGTTGCCCCTTTAGCAGTTACTGGTACTTGGCCCATAAAGTATACAGAAAGAACCAGAGGATTGCCACTTTTGTAGCTATTGTACTTGGCCCATAACAGTATTCTGGAAGACCTAGCAGATTCCCACTTCTGCAGTTACAAGTACTTAGCCCATAACACTATACAGTAAGTATAGATTGCCACTTGTTTTCAGTTATTGGTACAGTACTTTGCCCATAAGTACACAGGAACACCTAGCAGTCTGTGATTGCTGAACTAATGACTCACCACTTTTCAATGCAAGAGAATGGGGCTTCTGATTGCCATTATAAGGTAAGTGCAGTGCTGCCTACTTGGCAGTATGACCAAAGATCAAAATCTGTCGCCATTTTTAGAAATGCAGAGGACTTTTTTTTTTTTTTTCTTTGATTACCACTTTATTACATACATAAACTTTTGTAATGCCATTATAATATTTCTTCATTTAATTGTCATGGTTTTTGTATCTGCTGGAACATGATCTCAGATTATGCAAATCCCCTAAGTTGTAATGACTTACCACTAGTTTACAAAAATAGACCAAGAGATGATTAAGGAGTATGAATTTTATATCTAACCAAAGAGCACCACCTAGTGGTAAATGGAAGAATGTATTTAATGTGAAATTTCACTTTCATTTAGGCCACGTTTACATCATGAGACGCAGATGGCCGTGCGTTTCTATGCGTTGCGTGGCTGATCCCATTCACTAAAAGTGAATGGGTCAGCTACGCGTTTTGTTAAAAAAAATGCGTGCAGCATGCGTTCCCGGACCGCACTGGTCCGGAACGCATGCAGTGTGAACATCAGAAAGTGCTCTCTATACACTGTCTGATGTCGTGCGTGTCGGACTCCTGCACGCGTTGCCGAAATCCAGACGGCAACGTGTGCAGTATATCCAAGAAAAGTACCAATATAGGTAATAAATATCTAGCAAAAAATGGCTCCACACATATATGGTGCAAATAATTGTAAGTAAAGCTTTATTAGACAATCCAATTAAAAGACAAATATAAAATATGTTCCCTCTCCCGGCTTCCAGCTCACAATAGCTCCGGTAAGGGCACTCACTAACACTGTATGCACTTTATCCCTTTTCATCTTATTCATTAGGAGTTGTTTTGTCTTCACAGGCTCTGTGTGGGGGGCTGTGTGCATGTACATCCCCAGTTCTCTTATCTGGGGCTGGGTGTGCACACGGCTACTACACGCAGAGGACTTTCACTGTATATGTACATGTTTTTTTTGTGGTTTGGCCTACGTATTCACAGGCACTAGCCACTTTTATGAGATATGTGTAATTAATTATGTTCGTTTATGTGCACAGACATTAATTGTGAGTAGATGGATAGCTGGTCTCAGTGTATCCCTTTGCACTAGGCATTTCTGCACTGGGCACTTATTTGTACAGGATCTTCTCAAAAAATTAGCATATTGTGATAAAGTTCATTATTTTCTGTAATGTACTGATAAACAGACTTTCATATATTTTAGATTCAAATACACACAACTGAAGTAGTTCAAGCCTTTTATTGTTTTAATATTGATAATTTTAGCATACAGCTCATGAAAACCCAAATTTCCTATCTCAAAAAATTAGCATATTCATCCGACCAATAAAAGAAAAGTGTTTTTAAAACAAAAAAGTCAACCTTCAAATAATTATGTTCAGCTATGCACTCAATACTTGGTCGGGAATCCTTTTGCAGAAATGACTGCTTCAATGCGGCGTGGCATGGAGGCAATCACCCTGTGGCACTGCTCAGGTGTTATGGAGGCCCAGGATGCTTCGATAGCGGCCTTAAGCTCATCCTGAGTGTCTCTCAACTTTCTCTTCACAATATCCCACAGATTCTCTATGGGGTTCAGGTCAGGAGAGTTGGCAGGCCAATTGAGCACAGTAATACCATGGTCAGTAAACCATTTACCAGTGGTTTTGGCACTGTGAGCAGGTGCCAGGTCATGCTGAAAAATGAATTCTTCATCTCCATAAAGCTTTTCAGCAGATGGAAGCATGAACCCACTTTTGAATCAGAAACAGAGGCAGAAGCGCCTGGCCTGGGCTACAGAGAAGCAGCACTGGACTGTTGCTCAGTGGTCCAAAGTACTTTTTTCAGGTGAAAGCAACATTTACATGTCATTCGGACATCAAGGTGCCAGAGCCTGGAGGAAGACTGGGGAGAGGGAAATGCCAAAATGCCTGAAGTCCAGTGTCAAGTACCCACAGTCAGTGATGGTCTGGGGTGCCATGTCAGCTGCTGGTGTTGGTCCACTGTGTTTTATCAAGGGCAGGGTCAATGCAGCTAGCTATCAGGAGATTTTGGAGCACTTCATGCTTGCATCTGCTGAAAAGCTTTATGAAGATGAAGATTTCATTTTTCAGCACGACCTGGCACCTGCTCACAGTGCCAAAACCACTGGTAAATCGTTTGCTGACCATGGTATTGCTGTGCTCAATTGGCCTGCCAACTCTCCTGACCTGAACCCCATAGAGAATCTGTGGGATATTGTGAAGAGAAAGTTGAGACACGCAAGACCCAGCACTCTGGATGAGCTTAAGGCTGCTACCGAAGCATCCTGGGCCTCCATAACACCTGAGCAGTGCCACAGGCTGATTGCCTCCATGCCACGCCGCATTGAAGCAGTCATTTCTGCAAAAGGATTCCCGACCAAGTATTAAGTGCATAACTACTTCAGTTGTGTGTATTTGAATCTAAATTATATAAAAGTCTAATGTTTATCAGTACATTACAGAAAATAATCAACTTTATCACAATATGCTAATTTTTTGAGAAGATCCTGTATATATGTTAGGGCCCGTTTCCACTAGTGCGGTGCGAATCGCTGGGATTCCACCGCTGACAAAATCGCATGCGGATGCGATTCCGCATGCGATTTTTGCCGCGATTTCGCATGCGATTTCGCATAGGCAGGCTATCAGCGATTTTAACCATGTCACTGCCTGGCTCAATGTACATTAGTTTTAGTGCGAATTCGCACGCGAAATCGCGGCAAAAAACGCATGTGCGATTTCCCCTATTAAATACATTGCCTGCGAATCGCCTGCATTCCACACGCAGGCGAAATCTGCAGGCCCTACCGTGCAGAAAAATCCTGCACAGAATAACGCACCAAAAAACTGACAAGTGGAAACAGTCTCATCCACTTGTATTGGTTATGCGAATCCGCATGCAGACAACGCATGCGGATTCGCTCTAGTGGAAACGGGCCCTAACGCGTTCGCGTTCTGGCCAGCCACTTCGGGTTCTGGCCGGCCAATGTGCGAAGTGGCCGCAGCGCAGCGGCCAATGTTAGAAATGTAATGTTTACACTTATTTTACAGCAGTCTCGCTGCGGCCAAATGTATTAAAAGTTGCTTAATTTAATTAAATATAGCCGGCGGCAATGTGATAGATGAAGCCGCCAGCTTTCGCACTGCCTCCTCCTCCTCTCCCTCCCCCCCATCCCCCGCCTCTCTCCTCTCTCTGCCTTCCATGCAATACGGAGCCGCCGGGAGAGTCGTTCGTCGCGGCAAAAGAGCAGAGCGGGGAGGCTGCAGACATTGCTTCTGCCAGCACCCGCTCTGCAGGAACGGCAGGATTCCCCTGCCGCGACGAACGACTCTAGGGGACACGCGTGTCCCCGCCCGGCTGCTCCGTATGTGGTATAGGAGGCAGGGAGTGGAGAGAGGCGGGGGGGGGGGGGGGGGGAGGAGGAGGCAGTGCGAAAGCCGGCGGCTTCATATATCACATTGCCGCCGGCTATATTTAATTAAATTAAGCAACTTTTAATACATTTGGCCGCAGCGAGACGGCCGTAAAATAAGTGTAAACATTACATTTCTCACATTGCCCGCTGCGCTGCGGCCACTTCGCACATTGGCCGGCCAGAACCCGAAGTGGCTGGCCAGAACGCGAAGTGGCCACACTTTGGGTTCTGGCCGTAACATATATATCTGAAGTGTCCTTCCGTGTATGCTTTACACTTGAACATTGGAATTTTATTATATATATTTTTTTCTTATTGAGCTGGAATACTAACAACTCTTGGTTTTAATCGGGAGATTTTAATTATTTTATATTTGTCTTTTAATTGGATTGTCTAATAAAGCTTTACTTACAATTATTTGCACCATATATGTGTGGAGCCATTTTTTGCTAGATATTTATTACCTATATTGGTACTTTTCTTGGATATAGTGTTAGTCATTCGCCAATTGGGTAATTGACTTTGTTACGTTATGTATTGGGCCATAAAGCCCTCATCGCTCCCCCGCTTTTGAATTAGGCAACGTGTGCAGTGTGAACGGGGCCTTAGGAGGAAAAAAAAAGCAATCATTTGAAATTCAGCCACAGAAGTTGCAACGATAAATGTTGGACGTAACGTTTTTTAGTTTTAGCTTACTCATGTTTGTTTTTTTTGTGATACAAAGCTTAGCCAAACCATAGAAAACCTAAAAAAGTTTATTCTGAATCAGTTCATTTCAAAGCTGGGCGCTGTCATAGCAGGAATGCTATGCTATGCTGCGCAACCCGCGTAAGAGGAATTTGGGTATCCGACAATTGCAAGATCCCCAATTTTCATCTCCCTCTGAGTTGCTACAACTCGGAGCGGGAATAATATTTAACCCCGCAGGGGAGTTTAGCGGCAGCAGGGTGAGCCGTCATTTGGCTCGCCCTGCGCCCAACTGCCCGGCACTGTTATGATCATGTCTGCAGCATGTATTGTTGGCTGCAGTTTGACTGAAAACAAGCAGTTTTTGATCTCATTACATGCATTTGCTTGCATAGTTTGTTTTGCACTCAAACTAGTTGCTGACTCTATCTGCAGTGGCTCTGCAATGCTGGCCAGCTCAGGATTGAATAATTACCATTCACCTGTGTGAGAATCTGCATGTCTGCTCCCATTGGATGACCTCAGTATAAAGATCTGCTTCCTGCAGGGCTCCTTGGGCTATCATAGCTTCAGTTAAGCCTGTCTTGCTGTTGCTTTAGTCCCGGATCGTGTTTCTTGTTCTAAAGATACTTTGCTGGTCTTGCATCATATGTTGGTTCATTGCCAATATATATGCATACCAGCAGGTTTATTATTTTCCTTGTATTCGTGTTACGTTGATACATCAGTGACGCTGATATATACGTACACGAACTGTTTATATCCTGTGTTCAGTTAGTCAGCTTTCCAGCACGTTTTGGTAGTTTGCGCGTATCTTGATCACCCGTGCTGAGTTAGTTATCCTGCTCCTGGTTCTGTCTGTGGATTGCGTTCATCTCTGCGAAGAGATAACGAATCCTTCTGAATCCTGTCCTGTTACCGTTTGTGGATTGCGTTCATCTGTGCGAAGAGATAGCGAATCCTGAGTCCTGTTCCCTGTATTGCTCCAGTCCTAAGTCAGTGTTCCTGCTTATGTCATATATCGGTTCATTGCCGATATATACATATGTTAGTCAGACGTTACAAATAGTTTCATTGATAGCTGTAATTGTAATACGCTAGGAAAACATACTTATTGTATATTTATCTGTGTTACGTTCATCTATCTTGATCCTGCTATTTCCTGACTATCCTGTCTTGTCTTTGTGAGGCACGCCATCGCTGCAAACGCATTGGCTGCCTCATTCCAGTCTGTCTTGTTGTGGACGCTTGCTGTCACTAAGTAGTGGCTAGTTAAGCAAGCGTTCATTCTGTCTAAATAAGTCCACAAAAAAGAAAGTTGCGATCACAATCCAAGGCTCTCAGCGTGGCATAGGATTTCCCTGTAAAAGAATCTAATATAGTGCAGTATTGCTTTCAAATGTACACACCCAGTGCTTCACTTCAGGGGATTATGTGAGAGCAGCCTTCACCAGTATATATAGGGAAACACAGGGGGATATTCTCACCCCCTTCGTGAGTCTCACTCACCAGATTGTTTCTTTTGTATCAAGCTTATAAACCCTCCATCCTGGGTATTCACAATTCAGGACCTTAAATATATAAAAGCGGAACTCGCATAGTGTAAAAAACTTTCTTCCTTTTAATAAAACCTGCTTAAAAACATGCGTACCGGATTTCCAAAGCATAAGCGCTTATATGTGCGTGTCAGCACCGCCGCGGTCAGATCTCCGCTGCACGCCACAGTCCCCGCTTAGCTTCCTCCTTCCGTCCCACGTGACTCCTTAGCTCCGCCCACATATAAGCGCTTATGCTTTGGAAATCCGGTACGCATGTTTTTAAGCAGGTTTTATTAAAAGGAAGAAAGTTTTTTACACTATGCGAGTTCCGCTTTTATATATTTAAGGTCCTGAATTGTGAATACCCAGGATGGAGGGTTTATAAGCTTGATACAAAAGAAACAATCTGGTGAGTGAGACTCACGAAGGGGGTGAGAATATCCCCCTGTGTTTCCCTATATATACTGGTGAAGGCTGCTCTCACATAATCCCCTGAAGTGAAGCACTGGGTGTGTACATTTGAAAGCAATACTGCACTATATTAGATTCTTTTACAGGGAAATCCTATGCCACGCTGAGAGCCTTGGATTGTGATCGCAACTTTCTTTTTTGTGGACTTATCGTGATTGGAGCGTGTGTGTACTCTGACAAAGTTTGCAGATCCCCTATACTGGTGATAGATTGGTACTATATATAACAGATTGTGTCCTGTGTTGTGGAGCGCAGTCTTTTTGCTCTTTGGGGCATTGGTTACAGTTCATTCTGTCTACCTGTCCTGATGCCCTCCGTTCTGGTTTATGCGCTCAGCGCTACTTTGCGCTGAGATGTTATCACGAAAGTATTGTTTGTGGCTGTTCGGATCTGCACTGGCTCTGTGCACCACAATCTCCTATTGGAGTCAGTCCTCTCCTCCACTAAACTGGGGATATCCCGATTCCTTGTGCTGGTGTGTGTACCCCATTCACGTCAGCTTATGCATCGCGTGCTGATCGTGGAGAATACACCTCCAAGCCTGACAGGCACCAAGATAACATGTACCCTTAAATCCTGCTGCCAATCATGCTAAAGATGAGTAACAAAAAGGTCACAGAAAATTAAAGGAGAACTGTAGTGAGAGGGATATGGAGGCTGCCATATTTTCTTTTAAGAAATACTAGTTGCCTGGCTGTTCTGCTGTTACTCTGCCTCGAATACTATTAGCCATAGCCCCTGAACAAGCATGCAGCAGATCAGGTGTTTCTGACATTTTTGTCAGATCTGACAGGATTAGCTGCATGCTTGTTTCTGGTGTGATTTGCACGATTGCAGGCAAAAAGCTCAACAGGGCTGCCAGGCAACTAGTGTTGCTTAAAAGGAAATCAATATGGCAGCCTCCATATACCTCTCACTTCAGTTCTCCTACAAAGAATTGCAGTTTTAGCTGACAGGAGATTCAAAGTGGTTTGCAAACTGAATGAAATAAATATTTGTAAAGAAGTATAAACATGGAGATTTCAGTAGAAGTGGAATATCCCTATTTTCAATGTGACAGGAAGGGAAAAAAAAAAAAAAAAAAAAAAGAAAGGAAAGACTGTATACAAGGTACTTTAACCACTTCGCATCCAGACCTTGTTTCCCACTTATGGACCAGAGCAGTTTTGACAGTTTAGCTATGTCCTTATTTAATCAGAAATAACTTTATCCCTACTTATGACACAAATGAAATACATTTTTTTTTTCCCAGACAAACTAGGCTTTCATTGTATGCCATTTTCCCCTCAAACAATTTTGTTTCCTATGAATTTTAATGGGAAAAAAACATTTCTCAGTTTTACCAATTCCAGTTTAAAAATAAAAAGTGCTACTGTAGATAAAAAACACAAATTTTGTTTGGCTATTCTTACCGCTTATCACAAAAAACTTAGATTACATTCCTGTCACAATTTATGGTGAAGATATTTGATTCTAAAATAATGCTACGGAGTGTATTTTTCAGTATGAACTGAGAAAACAAAAGTATTTTTAATGGTAAAAATCAATCTCATTAGCTCAAGAAACATATATTCCCGTTCACCAATTAGTGCTGCATCAGATGGTGCCAGAAATGTGCACAGGAGCAAGCCCAATCCTGCACAGCACTGCTTCTGCTACAAGACGTACAGTATATCTACTGACTCATGGCTTAGATGAAGTCACTGAGGACGTAGATATACTGTAGTGGTGGATAAAGTGGTTAAATAACCTGAATAAGGAATTTCTGCTTCCTGTGTAGTCTAAAGCCGCATCTACACACGTAGATGCGGCCGCGACTCTCCTTATCAGCGGCTCAATTGATAAGATCCGACAGGACGGATCTTGCTTCCGCCGATTCCCTGCACGCTTCCCGCGAGGGGACAATGGCAGGGAATCGAGCGGAAGATAAGCGGCGCCGGCGGGGAATCTAATGCGGCACACGCGCGGCGAGCGGGGACGCGCAAGAGGCTGCCGATCGCCACAACATCTCCCCGTGTAGACGGGGCTTAAAACTTCAAACACACAGATTAAACTTGGCTGAGGCAGCTCCTGCTGAGAGTCTGGTGTGTACAGGGGCCCCGACCTTCCGCACATCTCAGCCAAACGCTGCCTGACCTCTTTAACTCCAGGAGTGTTTAGATGTAATATAAGCCCAGTGTATTGATATAATCAATCAGCAGCCAGAGGTTTTCCAATCCACCATGAAAGAGTATGTCAAAGATAAACAATAATCCTCAGCGCTCTCTATTGCACTTCCGCACTCTGAGAAGCCTGCATACACCTTGTGCTCAAAATTGGAGACAGTGACATTGTGGGTCCATGCACACTGGACCCTTTTGCTTTAAAAAGCATAAATACACTATTGCATTGCTAATAACCAGTTAAGTGCCAAGTGCTGAGAAAGTCACCGGACTGTAGTTCAGAGAATGCCCATTTTCCTTCCTGACCAGGTTTCAGCCTTCCGCCATCATCAGAGATCCATTGTGTGCATGGACCCACGATGTCACAGTCTCCAATATTGAGCACAAGGTGTCTGCAGGCTCCACAGTGTGCGTGAGTGCAATAGAGAGCACTGAGGATTATTCTTTAATCTTTGACCTCTTTATCTCTAGGCTTATAGCAGCACTCATTCATGGAAACTGATTTTTTTTTTTAAAGTATTAAAGTGACAGTGACCCCTTAAATAAGTGTTTCGCCCACCTCTAAGTAAAATATTAACTCCTGCCTAATTAACCCTTTGTGTCACCTATACTTCGCCCTAAGATTAGTGGACACCTCTAATGGCTGCCGCTCATAGCGATCGGACATGTTTGCTAGGGTCAAAGCTTCGGGACCCAACACTATACATATGCATAGCTGTACTGTTGCCTAGCAATGTGTCTGTACAACACTGGGGTCCTCAAACTGTGCACCATAGCGATCGGATTCAATCGCTACGAACGCACAAGCTGGCGATAATGGCACGCTACATTCCCAACTAGAGATGAAATGTGGCATGTACGCTATCATTTTAACTGGGAAAAGACCTATTTCGAGATGTTATATAACCGTGGCCTTTGTCATGTGATATTTGTGAAGGCTGAAATATGAAAAAAAAAAAAAAACTTGTATTTTCTGCACTAGGCACATTCTGTATACAATGAGCAGCCTTTGTCTCCTTAGTGTGTATCCAGGCTCCCACCGGCTCTGCTGTCCCCATAAAAAAAAAAAAACGCCAGGCTAGCGACACGCAGATTGTTGCTAGTCTTATTTACCTCTGATCTAATTTTGTTAGCGGAACAATGCATGCAGCTTTTCAGCAACCCTCGATATGGTCTGACATAACTCAACTGAGGATCATATCCTCATTTCTGAAAACTCCTATCCAGATTTGTTGGATCTCTTATGTTCTTCTGCTGTAGTAAATCAACCCCACCATAGGTTTAATACATTCTTTATAGGACTCTTGTGATGCTGTCAGCCAGAAACAAGCAGAACACTTACCAATGGTGTGGCGCTCCCATTGTCTTTTCTGGCTTCGAATGAACAAATTTTATCCTCGCTCATCTTATCGGTTTCAGCAAGTACATAGTGAGTTGGAGAATAGGATTTAGTCAAACTGCTCAGTAATCTCAGGATTTCGGTTGTGTGTCCACCTGAAAAGCAGACAGAAGAAAAGTTGTCTATACAGAGCTGTAGCCATCTCCACACCACTTCCACAAGCTTTCACACTGAAAACACCACTAAAGGACAAAATGCAAAATAAAAAAAAAAACAGCAGCAACTTAAAAACCCAAGGTGAGAGGCATATGGAGGCTGATATGTTTATTTCCTTTTAAATATTGCACATTGCCTGGCTTACCTGCTGATCCTCTGCCTCTAATACTTTAAGCCATGGACCTTAACCTCCCTGGCGGTAAGCCCGTGCTGAGCACGGGCTATGCCGCCGGGAGGCACCGCTCAGGCCCCGCTGGGCCGATTTACATAATTTTTTTTTTGCTGCATGCAGCTAGCACTTTGCTAGCTGCGTGCAGTGCCCGATCGCCGCCGCTACCCGCCGATCCGCCGCTATACGCGTCGCCGCAGCCGCCCCCCCCCCTCCCCCCAGACCCCGTGCGCTGCCTGGCCAATCAGTGCCAGGCAGCGCCGTGGGGTGGATCGGAGTCCCCTTTGACGTCACGACGTCGATGACGTCATCCCGCCCCGTCGCCATGGCGACGGGGGAAGCCCTCCAGGAGATCCCGTTCTTTGAACGGGATCTCCTGATCTCCGATCGCCGGCGGCGATCGGAGGGGCTGGGGGGATGCCGCTGAGCAGCGGCTATCATGTAGCGAGACCTCGTCTCGCTACATGAAAAAATAAAAAAAAAAACGTATTTGCTGCCCCCTGGCGGATTTTGCCAAACCACCAGGAGGGTTAACCAAGCATGCAGATCACATGTCTATGACAAAATGTAAAAGCTTAGCTGCATGCTTGTTTCAGGTGTGTGGTTTAGACCCTACTGACCAGAAAGATGTGCAGGACTGCCAGGCAACAGGTATTGTTTAACCACTTGAGGACCACGGTGTTAAACCCCCCTAGTGACCAGGCCATTTTTTACTAAATGGGCCAGTGCAGCTTTTAGGGCTCGCTGCAGGGCTGCACAACACAGCACACAAGTGATTCCCCCCCTCCCCCCTTTTCTCCCCATAGAGCTCTCTGTTGGTGGGGTCTGATCGCTCCCCCACATGTCTATTTTTTTTACAATTATTTATTTTTTCTTTAATAAAATTGTGCATTTTTGAATATGTTTCCCTCCCTATCACAGCGATCGGCTGCATAGGCTTCAGCCTATCACAGCGGATCGCTCCTGTGTCCCCAGTACAGTGCTGTACATAGTTATTAGCGGCGATCACCGCTAGGAGACTGAAGGCAGAGCTCTGTCATTAGAGCGGAGATGCGCATGCGCTCTACTGCAAGCCCCATAAAAAGCCATTCATGACAATCGGCGTGGAGAGGTCCCGTAGCTGCTGCCGCGTTCACGCCAACTGGCGTGGAGCGGTCGGCAGGTAGTTAAAAGGAAATAAGTATGGCAGCTTCCATCGGTTTCACACCTTGCGTGACTTTCAAAAAGCACCCTGAATAAAAAAAACATTCTTGACCAATTTTGTTCCTAGTTCCGAAAATCTGTGAAATTGCAAATGTTTTTCTTTTTTCCTGAGTTAGATTTTACAGTATACCTGAACTGAGATGCACATGGAAGCTGCCATATTTGTTTCCTTATTAACAATACTCGTTGCCTGGCAGTTGTGTGGATCTCTTTGGCTGTAGCAGTGTGTCTTAATCACACACCTGAAACAAACATGTGGCTAATGCAATCAGACTTCAGTCAGAAACACCTGATCTGCATGCTTGGTCAGGGTCTAGAGCAGGCATGGGCAAACCCGGCCCTCCAGCTGTTACGGAACTACAAGTCCCACAATGCATTTGCCTTTATGAGTCATGACGGTGGCTGTCAGACTCCTGCAATGCATTGTGGGACTTGTAGTTTAACAGCTGGAGGGCCAAGTTTGCCCATGCCTGGTCTAGAGCTAAAAGTATTAGAGGCAGAGGATCAGCAGGGCTGCCAGGCAAACTGCACTGTTCAAAACAGGGCTGTGGAGTCGGAGTTGGAGCAAATTTGGGTACCTTTAGTTGAAGTCAGGAGTGATTTTTGTACCAAATCCACAGCCCTGGTAGGTATTGGACTAAGTATTTGGAGCCATGGAGTCAGAGTTGGAGTCATTAGTTTCATAAACTGAGGAGTCGGAGTTGAATGATTTTTGTACCAAATCCACAGCCCTGGTTCAAAAGGAAATAAACATGTCAGCCTCCATATCCCTCTCAATTCAGGTGTGCTTTAATACTACAAGCAATATTTAGCAGAGGATTTTCATACTAGTAATGCTAGTTTGTTAGAGCAAACTTGAAGTGAAAATAAATAAGCAGCTGCAAGGGTCCAGCCCTTTTGAATGAGCTCTTAGGCCTCTTTCAGATGGACGGCTGAACTGCACGTTTGCCGAGCAGTTCAGCCTCCTGTCTGCAGCCCACCAGTGCAATTCAGGTGCAATTTACCTTTAAATGCAGCTGTACAGCAGCGGTAGTAAGCAAGTGCAGTGTTCTCCCCAGAAATATTTTCCAGCCGGGTGGCATGGAAAAGTAGCCGGGTGGTGAAGTAAGGTCACAATGCTTGCTACTGGGTTGTCTGGCGATCAGCAAAGAGCTGGAAAATCCCCTGAAAAGCAGTCCAGTGTGAATGGGGCCTTAGTGCCATAGCCCCATCATCACATGTATGACTGTGACAATGACCAGACATCATTCACCACGCATGCTATGTACATGACTGTACACACACTAGGAGCAGGAGAACAGTGCCGACTAAAGCTGATCACACAGGCAGACACCAGGGGTGGTGAGAACCCCAGAGGGGAATTTAGCACAAATAAGGCTAACTTAATTTGTGAGCATACAAGTTAGATTTTCTTTATAATGCTTAGTGCATACAATGCAATTTTCATTCAGATTGGTGTTAAAATTGATTATTTCCGACAGGTCTGATCTGATTTTTGATTGTTTTTCTGATCGATTTTGTATAGAAGTGATCAGAACAACGAGTGGAAATCAGATTGGACCTGTCGGAAATAATCAAATTGACCGTTAATCTGACAGAAAATTGCATCGTTGTGTACTAAGCATAACAGCTGAGACAAGACAGCTAAACTAAACATTTAGCCATTCATGTGCAGATTGTGAAAGCTGGATGTTGCAACGATTTAACTGAACAATCAGAGAAAGACTTGGTAGTTTGTGATAGAGTGCAGGGACAGCAGTGTTAGATTACAAAGGAAGTATGTATGTAGTGAGACAGGAGCCAGAGTGAATGCCAAGTACCAGGCTCCTCTTGCAGCTGGCTGTAAACTGCTTATTTATCTATCATGACATCTTTTGCAGTGTTTAATGGGGTATATTTCGAAAGTGTTGTGAAATTCTTAATGCTTGAACTAATTTAGAGTAAATAAACTTTTTGATGTGTTAAGGAGTCCACGCTTTAAAGCTTATTTGATGAATTAAAGGGGGTAGGGGGCCTTGTGCTTCTGCACTGATAAGGAGAGGAGGAGGGGAGCTATTGCCCACTGCAGTGGCCGGGGAGATAAATGATTTACCAGAAGGAATAGAGCCATGCAATTCAAGACCTCTCTGCTCCTTCTGTGTAGTACGGCCGCTCACCAGCTCCTTCATAGTTCCCGCAGTTCCGGCTCATCCGCGCTGTGCTCAGTTCTTGTGCTTTCCCCGCCCCTCCACCACGCTGATAGGAAGGAGGGGAGGAGGAGAGGGGGAAGGCTGCAAACTGCTCTGACAGACTCCAGTGCTGCTGTGTTAACGTGAACATCCAAAAGTTTCAGCCTTGCAAAAGGCTATGTAAATAATCCGGGTGGTCAAATGAATCACCTGGGCGGCCAATTAATTCACCCGGGCGGCGCGCCCACTTGAAAGGCTCTGGGGAGATCACTGAAGTGCCTGGCCTGTGCAGGAGAGCAGCTGATAGGCAGTGAATTCACCTATTAAAGGACCCTTACATTGGCAACCAAAGCCTGAAAGATGTGGAAGGAGAAATTTAAATCTACCATGAGAATGTTTTGGAGTAGCCAAAATGGCAATGACCAAGCCAATGGCCAGCTCTAGGAAGAAGGATACAAGATACCTATGAGTACTGCTATGTAAAGTGCTCTGAAACTCAGCATTTCTTCTTTGCTCTAAATTAGATTATTTCAGGGCTGTGGAGTCGGTACATCAATCATCCAACTCCAACGACTCAGTTTATGAAATCTCTGACTCCAGGTGCTCTGACTCCTCGCCCCCTACTCCACAGCCCTTGCATGGCTATGGAGTGGGTATAAAAATCATCCAACTCAGTTTATAAAACCAACTACTCCAACTCAGACTCCAGTTACCCAAAAATTGCTCTGACTCCACAGCCCTGGATTACTTACAGCCTTAAACCTACTATCCTAACTAACTTACTATTACAAACTGCAAGCACTTAAACAGTTAAACATAGCACTTTTTACTGCAGTGGAAAGCTCTTTCAGCTTGTGATCCGCATCTGAACAGGTGATAACATTATCTTTTGTTTACATTCCTCTGTTACAATCAGTTGCAGCCAGCCAGGGAACTGTACTGAGCTGAAGCAGGAAACAGATGTGACATTTTCACTAGATAGTTACTGTATTTATATATTAAAATCTATGAATAAACTGCAATGGCAGATTTCGGAGCAGTAAACTGTACTTTGGGACCTTGTAATTTGTAAACAGGCAATATCACTTGTGCACAAAAGCAAATATGGTAACTGTATGTGTAATAAAAAAGTAAGAAAACACATTTTTATTGAATGTTATGTCAGAGTTGTATTTCACTTTAAAGGCACCTTATAGGCAAGAAGCCCCTACCAAGCTCCATTGTTGAAAGAAAACCAAAACAAAACACAAGTTACAATTTCTCAAAGAACACGCTGACCGGCCTAAAAAAGGGGCTACATTTTCTGGACAGATAAATGCAAGACTATTGGGAGTTTCAAACAGGGCTGTGGAGTCGGTACAAAAATCTTCCGACTCCAACTCTGACTCCTCAGTTTATGAAACCACGACTCCTACTCCAACTGCGGGTAACCAAAATGGTCCCGAGTCCGACTCCTCGACTCCGACTCCTTAGTCTAATATTTAACAGGGCTGTGGATTTTGTATAAAAATCGTCCGACTCCGACTCCTAACTCCGACTCCTCAGTTTATGAAACCATGACTGACTTCGGGTGCCCAAAATTGCCCAGACTCCGACTCCTCAGCCTTGGTTTCAAAAAGAGAAGGACACAAAATAAAGTAGATGGGGAAGCCTCTGGATGGGGGATGGGGAAGCTCTTCCCAGACCTCTCCACTGCCAACAGGGAACCTCTTCATCTTCTCAGCCACATTTCTCTCCGAGTAGGAGTGTGACTGCCAGGGCTGTGGAGTTGGTACAAAAATCTCCCGACTCCACAGTTTTTGAAACCATGACTCCGACTCCAACTCCGGGTAACCAAAATGGCCCCGACTCCGACTCCACAGCCCTGGTGACTGCACTGCGTAGGCACCAGTAGGTTTGTTCCTGCACAGTAGCACGGAGCCATGAGTGCACGGAGGAAAAACTGTGCATGAACGGCTCTGTGCTGCTGCGCAGGTAATACTTTGTGACTGCGCAGTGCAGCTGCACTTGTACAGGGAGCACGGCTACAAGCAATCTGCAACTTTAATGTCCCAAGATTGTTTAGAGGCTCCTGGTGCAGCATAGGAAGGGCAAAGAGAGAGCAAGATATCCAGAGGCTTACCCCTACTGAGGGGAGTATCTAACTTTTTTTCCTAAGATGACAGGTGCACTTTAGTCTAATAGAACATTTGTAGGGTGACATAACAAAAAAATGTTAAATTCAGAAAAAAAAAATGTTATGTAGTCCAGTTATCCTGGACTGGAATACCTGGTGACAGAAGTTGGTCAACACTATGAAATACTTTCTGGAAACAGTTCTCAGAAACAGAGGCTATACAACTGAACACTACCTTCAGTGTGTCAAAAGGAAAGCAAAGTCTTCAAACATCATAAAGTTCACACAGCATGAACAAATAGATCCAGAAAAATGCCAGTATTAAACAAACAAACGTTAACAGTAGCCACTAAAACAGAAGGTGTGGACCACTCAATATGCTTTATACTGTTATGGTTTTCCAAGCAAGTAACAGAAGAGAATACTAATTAACAACTAATAAGAAGAAACAATGAGCATCATCCATAAAAAGCTATACAGTATATGCTCCATGTTAATTTATTGCATAGCATTAGTAAAACTGAGTGATAGCAACACTAGAGTATAACCTATCGGAGCTAGTCTACTTTAGGGGACCCAGCGCAAATCCCCATAGACAATTGGAACTGAGCTGAAAGCGGAAAGAATTTCCGCTTTCAGCTTGTTTTAAACCCCACATGTTATATATGTATGGAAAGCTAAGATTCTCCTCTAACGAATTCTGGCACTTTCGGTGAGAAAAACCTTAAACTCACCGTGCAGGAAGCGCCGAAAGTCCGCAATCGTGGCTCCGTCGGCCATTTTAGCTGTCTGCTGCTGCTGTTTATCTCCCTCCTCATTGGAGGGATTGTTAGCTGGGGGCGTGCCAGGAAGAAAAAGTGAACTCCACACGCCACCCAGTGGCTGAGTGATAAAACATAAGTTGCTCTGAACTTGGGCATGGGAATAATAATGTATTATAATACATTAATACATTATTATTAAAATAATGTTATTTATACGCACATCTGCTTTAGTGGAGTCACTGTCCCCTTGCCCGCTCGCTTCGCTCGCTGGGCTGCGGGCTCGGTCCTCGCTTCGCTCGGACAACTTTTTATTCCTACTCTATGTCCACATGGATAGTGGAGATTGCACGCACACCTTAATTATTTTCATTATTTTTTTTTATTATTTCATTAAATGCATTTCTTGTATTTTTGCAAGTTTTAAATTACAATGACAGTTTTCAATACAAGAATTACTTGTATTCCACAGCCACTAGGTGGCGTGTGGAGTTCACTTTTTCTTCCTGGCACGCCCCCAGCTAACAATCCCTCCAATGAGGAGGGAGACAAACAGCAGCAGCAGCAGAGCTAAGATGGCCGACGGAGCCACGATTGCGGACTTTCGGCGCTTCCTGCACGGTGAGTTTAAGGTTTTTCTCACCGAAAGTGCCAGAATTCGTTAGAGGAGAATCTTAGCTTTCCATACATATATAACATGTGGGGTTTTAAACTAGCTGAAAGCGGAAATTCGTTCCGTTTTCAGCACAGTTCCAATTGTCTATGGGGATTTGCGCTGGGTCCCCTAAAGTAGACTAGCGCCAACCTATCTACAAACCACCAGGATAAGGATATCTAGTAACTAAATTGACCTGCTAAATAGGAGGTAATGGGGAAAGACAGGGTAAGGGAGGAAAGGGAAATTGGTATACAATAGTTATTATATTACGGAAAACTAAAAAATTGTAGCCGGTAGTTCCAATCCATGAAGCTGAGGAGGTATTGAAGTTAGTTAGACTCTATGAGGTTCCAGTTTACACATAAATGGTTAGATTGACTGCCTGGAATAGTTCTATTTAGGAATAATATTTCCATGAGTCTTGCAGCGCAGATTAAATGTGCTGATATACGGTAGTGCTGAAAGAAGGGGAATAGTCTTTGAATCACAATGTAGACTACTTTTTGAATAGCCTAATATTCCTGTTTTGTTTGTTTTTTCATTTCTGTAAAGGGATAACACACAGTTGATACATGTTCTTCATGTTTTGATTTGGAATAGACCCTGCAGCATTCCCTATGCATTTTTGTGAATGGAAATAAAAGCTATTGGAAGTATGTTATGCTTTACTCACTATTGTAAACACACTGCTATTATTCTGAACACAGCTGTTCTTCCCTGCTAAAAATCTCATATTTATTTATTTATTTATTGTATTTATAAAGCGCCAACATATTACACAGCGCTGAACATTAATTTAGGTTACAGACAATATTTAGGGGAGACATACAGCAAAATGACAATACAGGAATACAAGAAAACCAGATCACACAGCACAGTATGAGTACAAGGTAATGCTTAGTCAGTCACTGGATGGAGCATGGAGATTAGGCAAGTTAGGTTCACTCAGATGCATAGCATGGGTGCACAGTAATGGAGGTGCAAGATCAGGTAGGACACAAAAGGAAGAGGACCCTGCCCAAAGGCTTACAATCTAGAGGAGTTAATGTAACGATCGGTGTCAGCACTCACAGAGAATTTGATTATTGGTGATCTGCAGTATCACCAAGAATACAGATTTATACTTGATTATTGATGATCTGCAGAATCATTAATAATACAAGTATAACTGACCTATGGACACCTGATAAATGTAAGTGTTTGGTGCAACAGTATATGAGTCTGAACCACCTGAGGAGCAGGTGACTCCAGACCTCCTGACTCCATCGCTTGGAGTACACAGAGAGTCAATGTTTCCCTGAACTGTTGGGAATCAGATTCTACTGCAGTCAAAGGACTCCAGTGAGATTGAGTACATGACTGGATTGCAGAGAGGTCCCTCTGAGAGACAGGGAGTCCCTGCAGCTACTGGACACCCCACTGGGGGGGGTGTCACAGGTAGAAGGGTCGGTCAGGCCTGGTCGGCAACACACGAGCAGATAAAGTACAGAGACAGAAGGCTGATTCGGTAACCAGGGACAGGCAGGGTTGGCAAAAGGTAATCAGATGTGCAAAGGTACCGAATCAGAGAGCAGGAGCAGAGTCAAGGGAGCAATAGGTCATAACAGATATCAAGCAGAGGCCTAGCCTAAAGTGTGAGGTCCGTGGTCTCAACACTCAGGGACTGATCTAAAGCACAACACAGTATCACTAGTCTTGGGTGTGAGGTCCGTGGTCTCGACACCCTGGGACTGGTCTAAAGTATAACACAGTAATAACACAGTTTCCCTAGTCTTGGGTGTGAGGTCCGTGGTCTCGACACCCTGGGACTGGTCTAAAGTATAACACAGTAATACACAGTAATCTGGCACAACACAGTATCCCTAGTCTTGGGTGTGAGGTCCGTGGTCTCGACACCCTGGGACTGGTCTAAAGTATAACACAGTAATACACAGTAATCTGGCTAAGTGTGAATTCCCAGGTCCACCTGGTTCTAACACACTGACGGATCTGACTATGGTCTGAGTGCTAACACATAAGCATTCGCAACGGCAGACAACCAGCCACTGACAGCCGAGAAGTATATATAGCAGAGCGCTTCTCAGCGCCACCCAGTCCCACTCAACCAATCGCCTGCTGCGCTGGGATCAGCTGATCGTCCTGATCAGCTGATCCCTCTCCTATTGGCATAAAGGGCCTGCCTGTCAGCGCGAGCGTAGCTCTCCATCTGTGTGCACTACTAGGCTCAGACAAACCAGACGCATGCCGCTGCGGAGAAACCGCCGGTCTGAACGCAGATTCAGCCGCCCCGCTGTCAGTCCGCGCGGCAGTGTCTCCGCAATCCATTACAGTTAAATAAGGTAACTTGCTTTTCTTATGATAACCTGATTAATCCTGCTTGTGTAAGCCTGGCATGTAGCAGTGGTGAGCGTCGGGTGCGGCAATAGTAGGGGCAGGGAGCACTCGCTGGTGGCAGATTCTTCAATCAAGATTAAGGCCCCTTTTACACTTGCCTTGCAAGCGTGCATTGCATTAACCTGTTTTAACGCAACGACAATCCAATGCAATGGGGCTTAGCACACTTAACACGTCCCATTGCGCTGGAAGTGACCGACCACAAAGTCAACAGCTCCTTACCGTCGGACTTCTAAGCCGATGCAAGTTATGTAAGTCAGTGGGCGACGCAGGGATTTTAAATATGTTGGCGTCAGTGCAGCATGCATTCGCAGAACGGAAATACGACGGGGAAACCCGGGAATCTCAGATATGGCTCAATGCCATCTGACAAGCTATAGGTAAAATGCCAACTGCTGAGCTATAGGTTAAAAAGTTCATAAATGTGATGGGAACATCCAATACAGACATGGGGGAGGGCCCACTATTACCCAGCAACTTCTTTTCATCTTCTCAAGCCCGCTGTCTGGGTGTCACCCTGGACTCCGCACTCTCCTTCACTTCCCACATCCAAAACCTCACAAAGTCCTGCAACTTCCACCATGTAACATCTGTAAGATTCGCCCTTTCCTGACCTCTGCCACCACCAAACTCCTCATCCATGCCCTCAATTTCCCGCCTTGACTACTGCAATGCCCTGCTGTCTGGTCTCCCTATGACCCGAACAGCCCCACTGCAGTCCATCATGAATGCGGCAGCCAGAATTATCCACTGCTCCCATCGCTCCACCACGGCGGATCCCCTCCTAGAATCCCTCCACTGGCTTCCTATCCAGTCCAGAATCAGATTCAAGATACTGTGTCTGACCTACAAATCTGTCCACAAAACCTGTCCAACCTACATTTCCGATCTTACTCAGAGGTACACACCTAGCCGCTCACTCCACTCTTCCAATGAACTTCGCCTAACCGCCCCCTGCATCACCCAGTCCCATGCACGCCTCCTGGACTTCTCAAAAGCTGCTCCAACACTATGGAACTCCCTACCTCTACCCATTAGGGCAGCCCCCTCCTTCAACATCTTCAAGAAAGCCCTCAAAACTCACCTTTTCACTCTTGCCTACTACCCCTCACAAGTGCTCTAAACCTACAGCTGAACTCTGGTCCCCTACCATTCGTGTCCTTACCTCTCCCTCTAGATTGTAAGCCTTTGGGCAGGGTCCTCCTCCTGTGTCCTACCTGATCTTGCACCTCCATTACTGTGAACCCATGCTATGCATCTGAGTGAACCTAACTTGCCTAATCTCCATGCTCCATCCAGTGACTGACTAAGCATTACCTGGTACTCATACTGTGCTGTGTGATCTGGTTTTCTATTATTCCTGTATTGTCATATTGCTGTATGTCACCCCTAAATATTGTCTGTAACCTAAATTAATGTTCAGCGCTGCGTAATATGTTGGCGCTTTATAAATACAATAAATAAAAGCCAAGTGTTCATGGCAGGCAATTGAGAAGCACAACTGTTTGCTGTATAATTTCTGAGTCTCTGGTATCTGCTGTGTGCATTTCTACAACCAGCATTGCTATAAGCAAAGCAGGTCCAACCATAAAAAGAGAACTATGGAGTATCCAAATAGCTTGCGGGGGGTGGTGGTGGGGTGGGGTGGTGCAGGGGGAGTGTTTGAGACCGAAAAGCCCTCTTACAAAAAATTATATACGGTATACGGTAAGAAAACTATGGAAGATTGCTTTTTTTTTTTACTGGCTCTATGACTAGCCTGACAGAAAAGTGAGGTGCAGTGATCAGGGCTGCAAAAAGACTATTATGGCACTAAAAGTGATAGGCAAAGGCCTGAGCAATCCCAACTGGAAATTGACCAGAAAGCAATCGTGTCATGCATATATCACCTTACACGGCTTGAGGATCAATTGACCCTCTCACCCTCCTCTGTTCATGGGACAGAACATGCAGCGTATCCAAGCTAAATGTACGTGTCAGTCAAAGACTACAGCGCAGACCGTCAGTCAGCCAAAGCAGTTGTTTCTAGTAAGCAGGGCTGTGGAGTCGGTACAAAAATCTTCCGACTCCAACTCCTCAGTTTATGAAACCACGACTCCGACTCCAAGTGCCCAAAATTGCCCCGACTCCGACTCCTTAGTCTAATATTTAACAGGGCTGTGGATTTTGTAGAAAAATCATCCGACTCCTCAGTTTATGAAATCAACGACTCCAAATCCAACTCCGGGTACCTAAAATTGGCCCAACTCCTCGACTCCGACTCCACAGCCCTGCTAGTAAGGTCTGTGGGGATATCAGTGATGCAGTAATTTTAAATTAAAAGTAGGCCTAGTTCCAACACATAGCTTCCAAGAACTGAACTGAAGCTGAACCCTGACAGAAAATGGGTGGGAGGGGCAGTTGAAGGAAATGGTGACACAACCTGGAGTGCAGAAATTCAAGGAGAAGAAGGCCAATAAGTCCCCAGAGGAATTCAGGGTAGCTAAAAACTCCCTGAACTGAGAACTGCAAAAAGGGCCTACTCTGACAAGCCAAATGATGGCTCTTCCTGCTGCCGCTAAACTGCGAGGCGGCGTTAAATACTATTCCCCCTCCGAGTTGTCGTAACTCGGAGGTAGATGTAATTCGGGGTCCAGCAGCCGCCAGAGCCCCTAATTACTGAAATGCAGGGTGCGCATCATAGCATTGCTGCTCTCAGAGCCGCGCACCGAGATAAACCGATTAGGGCTTTAGGGCAGTCACGAACTTCACAGCCCCCCTCCCCCCCCATCATGCAACTCCTAGCATCCATCTGGCTGCAGAGCTCAGAGTTATACTGTACATTTGAGCACCTGTCCCAGCAGCTCAGGGCCCCTGCGTCCATACCAAAGGCAGCTCTCCTCACAGTTGGGCTACGGCCCCCCCAAGCGCCAGTTGCAGTCCAGGAAGCGGATGTACTACGAAACCTCCGCAGGTTCAACCCCAGGAAAACTTCTGGACCAGAAGGTGTGTCATCAGCCCGTCTGAAGCGTACTAATGAAATAGTCGCCGGGAGACTTGAGGTGCGTACACACATGCGACTATAGTCATTTGAAACGATCGTTCCCCGATCGTTTTAAACGACGATCGTTTAAAAAAAGCAACCAACGATCATTGAGTCTAACGACGGACGAGCTAGATCGTTAAAAACGAACGATCTAGCTTGGCAGATTTTTACCAACGACAATCGTTTGCAAAAGTAGTACATCGTTGGAAACGGTCGTTCGTACTAGGCTTGACATGCGCATTTCGCTATTTCTCCATGAAACTTCTCATTTTTATGCGCAAGCGCAATAGTTGCTTTACGTGATGTAACGTTCGTTCTAACAATCAGATCGTTACACACATTTTAAAACTAACTTTACTTAGATCGTTCGTTCATCAATTAAAAGTTTGTTCGTCGTTCTCAACGAACGATCGTTGTCGCATGTGTGTACGTAGCATTGGGCACAGGATACAGCAGATAGTAACTTAAAGGGATATTTAAGCCTAGAAAAACAAATCAGTTTTACTCACCGGGGGCTTCTACCAGCCACCTGCAGCCGTCCCGTGCCCTCGCAGTCACAATCGGATCTTCCTGTCCCCCACGGCCAGCTACTTTCGGCCAACAGGCTTACTGCGCCTGCGCAGGCCAAGCGTCTCCTTCTAAGCGTTCCCATCCGCAATAGCGCCATGCGCAGGCATCACCACTTGTCTCCTACGTGCTCCTGTCCGCAATAGTGCCCTGCACAGGCGCAAGACGCCATTGTGGTCGGGAACGCGTAGAAGGCTCTGCATGGCCAGGCCTGTCGGTGAAGTGAAAGCAGCTGACGGCGGGGGACAGGAGGATCTGATCGTGACTGCGAGGGCACCAAACTGCTTCAGGCGGCTGGTAGAAGCCCCAGGTGAGTAAAACTGAATTTTTTTTCTAGGCTTCAGTGCCTCTTTAAGCTCAGTCTTCTGACGGCACTGAAGTTACTCACTGTGCGCCGCTACAGCTGTAATTCCCATTACGGTCTATGGTGGTGCCAGCTGCGCCCAAATCTCCTACGCTGTTATTACAGCGCTCGTGTCTGAGAACCTGTGTGGACCAACTTAGCTCATGTCTTCACCTCTATATACAACAGGTCCCTTGCAGAGGGCAAGGTACCCTCCTGCCTCAAAAGGTCTACAATCATCCCAGGAGTCAGAGAGTTGGTGGAATCCTAGGAGGATTTTGGTACCGACTCACAGCCCTGAAGGAAACAGAAAACCTGCTCACATTTGAGGCCCATTCACACAGCACTTTCCAGCTGCCCTATCATGCAAATGAATTGAAGTGCTTGTAAACACATGTTAGAGGTTGAAACACAATAAAGTCACAGCTTCATTGAAAACTGCTGCATGGAATGTCTAGTGGATACCTAGCACCTGGACAGAGCTACATACATGGGACGGGCACTACCCCACTGCTTGTTCCGGATGCTTGGCAACTGGCCAATAAACAGAAGCAGCTGTAAAGGTGGCCACACACCATACAATTTTTTAAATATCTGTTCAATTTAAGAATTGCAATCAATTTTTCTGACTGATTGTAACATTTCAAAAATATGACCAATGTACCACACACATATGTTAAATTTTTCCCCAATTATGATAAAAAATGATTGGAAACTGAGAAAATTGCTAGGGTGTGTATATTAATAAATTGACTAACACACACCATACAATCTTTAGAAAGATTGAAGGAAAATATCTGGCATTCCGGATCGATAAAAATGGGAAATCTGATCAGATTTTTCAGTCGAATGAAAAAAAAAAAAAGCTTTTGATTTGTTGGGGAGATAAGATCGTTTTTATCGAATTGCTGTAAAATCGGATCATTTTATTGTATCGTGTGTGGCCACCTTAAGGCTTTGAACATACACTGTCAGACATTCAAGCCTGAGGCCCTTAAAGGATCTGAGTAACTATGACCAGGGGCAAATTGTTATGGGTAGATGACTGGATAAGAGCTTGAGCAAACTATCGCATTGCTCTGCAAGCAGGTTGCCATGCATTTACAGAAACGCAAGAAGTGTACTTTGCAGCATTGACCCCATTCAATAACACTGAATGGGACAGCATTGCATTGCCACATTTTTGTCCTCCAGTTTTAAATATATGATTGCCACTCCTAAAAATTTTAACAATAAAAAAGTGATATTTTGGCCACTGTCAGTTAGTCAATATAAAATTTAAGGAATACTGTAGGGGGTTGGGGGAAAATGAGTTGAACTTACCCACGGCTTCTAATGGTCCCCTGCAGACATCCTGTGCCCACGCAGCCACTCACCAATGCTCTGGCACGCCTCTGGTTCACTTCTGGAATTTCTGACTTTGAAGTCTGTAAACCACTGCGCCTGCATTGCCGTGTCCTCGCTCCCACTGATCTCACCAGGAGTGTATAGCACAAGCCCAGTATGGTCTGTGCCTGCGCAGTACGCTTCTGGTAACATCAGTGGGAGTGAGGACACATCAACGCAGGCGCAGTGGTTTTCCGACTTAAAAGTCTGAAAATTCAGAAGTGAACCGGAGGCGGGGCCGGAGCATCGGTGAGTGACTGCGTGGGCACAGGATGTCTGCGGGGGACCATTAGAAGCCGTGGGTAAGTTCCACTCATTTTCCCCCAACCCCCTACAGTATTCCTTTAAACTGCCAGTCCATAGCTCCACTCACTTAAATAGAGGATCGGATATCCAGCTGTAACCATTACTTCTCACTTGAAACAACACTTTCATCAAACCTTAGGCAGGGTTCACACTTGATGGTTTTGCACGGGTTTCCCCACATGCAGAATCGCACCAGATGTGATGGATGATCAATCAATGGGCTGGTTCACATCTAGCGCGGTCCCCGCATACAGGGGAAAAACTTGCTGTTTGAAGCATTATATTGCACCACGTGCAAGGCACAGTACACTCCAGAGGACACAGGATGGCTGCCAGGGGCTGGAGAACGCGGGTAAGTAGATTTTTGTTTTTTAATTACCTTGCACCTTGCTCTGAAAAATGGTAAATGCAGCAAGATTTACATTTTCTAAAAAAAAAAAAAAAATAAATAATAAAAATGCTGATGTAAAAACACCCTCACTGCACTACAATTTCGGTGATCAGCAACTGCAGTTGTCCACCAATGTGAACTAATTATGTGTACCCTCAAGTGACACTCAGCAGCAAACTGGCAAGCAGGATGTGGGAATTCCAGTACCATTATTTTCCACTATAGTCTATGGTGAATGCTGTTGATTAGACTACTACCGTGTTTATTTGATTTGTATATTTTAGGAGATACCAGCAATCACAACATTTTTCAAGTGGCAATCTTTTCAGCTGCCACTTGTAACAATTCAGTTGACATTTGTAACAATGTAGCGTTGTTGCAAATATGGGGATCTGGAAGTGTTAAAATGCTACTTTTGGGGTGATCATTTTCTTTATAAGTAGGCTATTGATTATTGATTCATAGAGGTTCACAAGTATGGTAACAGAGACTACATTGAAACAGATTTTATTGTGTCACTTTGCTATGATACTAGGACATAGGACAATACTGTTGCCCATAACTTTTTCTACAGTTCCATAGCCAGACTGGAGATACTTTCTTCAGAGGCAAACAATGGGAGGGAACTATCCTACACACACACACACTACAGGGTAGCTTTCAGCAGTCTATACGTGGCCAAACGTATCCATTTGACCATCTGAATCAATACATTTATTGATTACAAGCATAGCCGATTGACGATTTCGGGGGCCAAAATTGGTCAAATGCAATTGATCAAGCATGCTGAGAAACACTTTGCACAGCCCAGGTGGGAGCACATCTAATGCTGGATCCACACCATACAATTCTTTGGCAGATTTACCTGCCAGATCGATTATTTCCAGCATGTCCAATCGAGGATCAATCTTTTTTTGAGTGATTTTCAGATCGATTTCCATAGAAGCAAACAGAAATCGATCAGAAAATCACTCAAAAAACAATCAATCCTCAGATCAGACATGCTGGGAAGTAAATGACATGATCGGGCAAGTAAATCTGCCCATAAAAATTGTATGGTGTGGACCCAGCATAAGAAGGGGAACTGATGGGCGATCCATTCTATTGCTCCAAAAATTGGACACTGCCACTCAAGCAACTCCTTCCAGTCTGCACAATTGATTATTTTGATTGATTCAATTTCTGGCAGACTCACATAGAGTGTATGTATGGGGCTTGGGCACCTTAGATCTAGTTGTTTCTGACTTGCGAGATTCATTCATTTTGTTGTACAGCTCTTTGCTGAGTACACGTTGTAAGACTGAATACCGGGTAGCAAGCTTGCTGTACTGCACTGGGGAACTCACCCGAGCCGGCCACCACTAGCAGGCTCACATGGCCTTTCCTGCCGGGCCGGTCAGGCCTCCGTAGCACCAGCCATGTCCGGGCAACGACTACAAGCAATAAGGTGAGAAGAGAACCTGCGACCAGCGGCAGCAGTACACCCATCACCCCGATCAACCGGCGCACACCGGCCGCGCTTACAGCAGAGCAGCACTTCCGCGTCTGTGACGTAAGGAGAAACCCATACAACGCTGCTCGCCTTCATTGGCCGGGCAGCTGTGTAACGTAATTAGGCACGCCCCCGCATGCAGGCTGGTTCTGGCCACTGGAAGTCTCGTTTAGAGGCGGGAATGACGAGCGGGGGAGGAGGAGGGGTTCTTTGTGTATTATGAGCCAAAACCACGTGTGTGCAGCTCAATGAAAGGAATTGTACAATTTATCCCTCCTGGCGGTTTGCAAAAAAATCGCCAGGGGGCAGCAAATCTTTTTTTTAAAATTTTTTTTTTTTTTTTCATGTAGCGAGACAAAGTCTCGCTACATGATAGCCGCTGCTCAGCGGCATCCCCCCAGCCCCTCCGATCGCCGCCGGCGATCGGAGATCCGGAGATCCCGTTGAAAGAACGGGATCTCCTGGAGGGCTTCCCCCGTCGCCATGGCGACGGGCGGGATGACGTCACCGACGTCGTGACGTCAGAGGGGACTCCGATCTGACCCATAGCGCTGCCTGGCACTGATTGGCCAGGCAGCGCACGGGGTCTGGGGGGGGGGGGGGGGCGGCCGCGGCGAGAGCAATTGCGGCGGATCGGCGGGTAGCGGCGGCGATCGGGCACTGCACGCAGCTAGCAAAGTGCTAGCTGCGTGCAGCAAAAAAAAAATTATGCAAATCGGCCCAGCGGGGCCTGAGCGGTGCCTTCCGGCGGCATAGCCCGAACTCAGTTCGGGCTTACCGCCAGGAAGGTTAAACCAGTAGCTACATGCTGAGTGCTTCAAATTTATGACTTTAACTTTTTTTTTATTGTTTATCTTTAACATATTCCAAGACAAGAAAGACAGATAATATACTGTATATACAAAGATAATTATTACATTTTTAACATGGGTCATTTGTAAACACGCCTAATTTCTTTTAGCCATAACCAATTTTGCCCATTTAATCTTCCATATCATCATCTATTCAACCTTGGGAGTAGAAATAATCACTGAACAAGTCAACAAACATTTTACTTTTTTAAAATGAAGGTCCGAGCAACATTTAAATAAAAAAACCCACTTACCTCGGGCTCCCTCCAGCCCCCTGCATTCATCCTGTGCCCTCGCCACAGCTCCGGTGTCTGTCGGTCCCCTCCGGTGCAGATGCTGACCTCGCCAGCATTTGACGGCTTTTAGGGTTGCCAGGTGTCCGGTTTTAGACCGGACAGTCCGGTTTTTGGCCGCTGTGTCCGGTGCAAAAAGGCATGCTAAACCGGACAATTAAGATGTCCGGTTTTATGCCTTTTCCGGCGGCTGTCAGTATTGACAGCCGCCTGTAGCAGGAGGAGAGCAGCGCAGTGGAGGGAAAGCGGTGGGCAGCGGCGGAGAAGGGGGCCATCTCCCCCCCTTCTCTCACCTTAGATGCTTTCCGTCCCTCGCTGTCTCCTCCGATCTGTGTGTGGCTGACTGGCGGTGGCGCTTGGCAGCGGGCGGGACTTACCTTCCGTGTCGCTCCATGCGCCGGCCGGAAGTTCTGGTGCCGCAGCTGCTGCTCTGGTCTGCATCAGACCAGAGTAGTGGCAACTCATCCCGCGCGGCGCCTGCGACGAGACCAGTCACCAGACGGAGGAGACACGGAAGGTAAGTTCCGCCCCTCTGCCAGCCACCGCACACACCGATCGGAGGAGACAGCGAGGGAGGGAGAGGACCCTAAGGTGAGCGAAGGGGGGGAGATGGCCCCCTTCTTCACCGCTCTCCCTCTTCTCTGCGCTGACTGCTTCCCTCCTGGGGGGGGGGGACACACACCTGCCTACATATACTGGGCCCATATACACCCTGGCTACATATACTGGGCCCATATACACCCTGGCTACATATACTGGGCCCATATACACCCTGGCTACATATACTGGGCCCATATACACCCTGGCTACATATACTGGGCCCATATACACCCTGGCTAAATATACTGGGCCCATATACACCCTGGCTAAATATACTGGGCCCATATACACCCTGGATACATATACTGGGCCCATATACACCCTGGCTACATATACTGGGCATATATACCCCCTGACTACATATACTGGGCCCATATACACCCTGGCTACATATACTGGGCCCATATACACCCTGGCTACATATACTGGGCCCATATACACCCTGGCTACATATACTGGGCCCATATACACCCTGGCTACATATACTGGGCCCATATACACCCTGGCTACATATACTGGGCCCATATACACCCTGGCTACATATACTGAGCCCATATACCGCTGGCTATATATACTGGGGACATATTCCCCTGCCTACATATACTGGGGACATATACCTCTGGCTACATATACTGGGCACATATATCCCTGGCTACATATACTGGGGACAACTGGCTGTTTGTCATTATGTGCAGTTACTGGTGAAAAGCTGTCTCTTATTATGTGCATTTACTGGTGAAAAGCTGTCTCTTATGTGCATTTACTGGTGAAAAGCTGTCTCTTATGTGCATTTACTGGTGAAAAGCTGTCTCTTATGTGCATTTAGTGGTGAAAAGATGTCTCTTATGTGCATTTAGTGGTGAAAAGATGTCTCTTATGTGCATTTAGTGGTGAAAAGATGTCTCTTATGTGCATTTAGTGGTGAAAAGATGTCTCTTATGTGCATTTAGTGGTGAAAAGCTGTCTCTTATGTGCATTTACTGGTAAAAAGCTGTCTCTTATTATGTGCATTTACTGGTGAAAAGCGGTCTCTTATTATGTGCATTTACTGGTGAAAAGTGGTCTCTTATGTGCATGTACTGGTGAGGACAGTTAGTGACATGGCTATGTACTCTGTAATGTGCTGCAGAAGATGTCAGTGCGATATAAATAATGTAAAAAACATTTTTTAAAAAGCCCATTGCTTAGCATCACTCTACATAAAAGTGCGCTTCTGACTCCGCCCCTAACTCCACCCCCTGTCCGGTTTTCTCCATCAGCCGACCTGGCAACCCTAACGGCTTTCTGTGCGATCAGCGCTTTTCACACCTGCAGGGGGACATGGAGACGCAGGGGTGGCTGGATAGTGTAATGGTTAAGGGCTCTGCCTCTGACACAGGAGACCAGAGTTTGAATCTCGGCTCTGCCTGTTCAGTAAACCAGCACCTATTCAGCAGGAGACCTTAGGCAAGTCTCCCTAACACTGCTACTGCCTATAGAGCACGTCCTAGTGGCTGCAGCTCTGGCGCTTTGAGTCCACCAGGAGAAAAGCGCTATATAAGTGTTTGTCTTTGTCTTTAGCAGTAAGTGACCCCTGGAAGCTGTATGTTGCTTCCAGGGTTGGCTAAAACAACGGTAAAAAATGGGATCACAATGTATTGTTCAAGCAAACGACAGTTAAAGTACAGAACAAGTGCTGCCATTCACTTGAATGGGCGGCTATTAACCACTTCCCGACCGCCGTATATACAATTGGCAGCCGGGAAGTGGACGCCGCAAGGACCGCCGTATTGACAATTGGCGGCGGTCCTTGTATGGGCATGGGCGGAGCGATCGCGTCATCCGTGACGCGATCCTCCGCCTGGCGCCGCTCACCCGCCGCAACATCCCGCCGGCCATACGGAAGCGCCGACGGGATGTTAACCCGACGATCGCCGCATACAAAGTGTATAATACACTTTGTAATGTTTACAAAGTGTATTATACAGGCTGCCTCCTGCCCTGGTGGTCCCAATGTCCGAGGGACCACCAGGGCAGGCTGCAGCCACCCTAGTCTGCACCAAGCACACTGATTTCCCCCCCCCCCCCCCCTGCCCCAGATCGCCCACAGCACCCATCAGACCCCCCCCTGCCCACCCCCCAGACCCCTGTTTGCACCCAATCACCCCCCTAATCACCCATCAATCACTCCCTGTCACTATCTGTCAACGCTTTTTTTTTTATCCCCCCCCCCCCTGCCCCCCGCTCCCTCCTGATCACCCCCCCACCCCTCAGATTCTCCCCAGACCCCCCCTCCCCAGACCCCCCCTCCCATGTACTGTATGCATCTATCCCCCCTGATCACCTGTCCATCACCCGTCAATCACCCCCTGTCACTGCCACCCATCAATCAGCCCCTAACCTGCCCCTTGCGGGCAATCTGATCACCCCCCACACCAATAGATCGCCCGCAGATCCGACATCAGATCACCTCCCAAATCCATTGTTTACATCTATTCTCTCCTCTAAACACCCACTAATTACCCATCAATCACCCATCAATCACCCCCTATCACCACCTGTCACTTTTACCTATCAGATCAGACCCTAATCTGCCCCTTGCGGGCACCCAATCACCCGCCCACACGCTCAGATTGCCCTCTGACCCCCCCTTATCAATTCACCAGTGCATTAATTACATCTGTTCTTCCCTGTAATAACCCACTGATCACCTGTCAATCACCTGCCAATCACCTATCACCCATCAATCACCCCCTGTCACTGCCACCCATCAATCAGCCCCTAACTAGTGTTGGGCGAACATCTAGATGTTCGGGTTCGGGCCGAACAGGCCGAACATGGCCGCGATGTTCGGGTGTTCGACCCGAACTCCGAACATAATGGAAGTCAATGGGGACCCGAACTTTTGTGGTTTGTAAAGCCTCCTTACATGCTACATACCCCAAATTTACAGGGTATGTGCACCTTGGGAGTGGGTACAAGAGGAAAAAAAAATTAGCAAAAAGAGCTTATAGTTTTTGAGAAAATCGATTTTAAAGTTTCAAAGGGAAAACTGTCTTTTAAATGCGGGAAATGTCTGTTTTCTTTGCACAGGTAACATGTTTTTTGTCGGCATGCAGTCATAAATGTAATACATATAAGAGGTTCCAGGAAAAGGGACCGGTAACGCTAACCCAGCAGCAGCACACGTGATGGAACAGGAGGAGGGTGGCGCAGGAGGAGAAGAAGGCCACGCTTTGTGAGACACAACAACCCCGGCCTTGCATGAGGGCAAGAAGCGTGCGGATAGCATGCTTTGTACCGCCATGCAGTCATAAATGTAATAAAGATAAGTGGTTCAATAAACAGGGACCACGCGGCAACGCTAACCCAGCAGCAGCAGACGTGATGGAACAGGAGCAGGCGCAGGAGGAGAAGGCCACGCTTTGTGAGACACAACAACCCAGGCCTTGCATGAGGGCAAGAAGCGTGCGGATAGCATGCTTTGTACCGCCATGCAGTCATAAATGTAATAAAGATAAGTGGTTCAATAAACAGGGACCACGCGGCAACGCTAACCCAGCAGCAGCAGACGTGATGGAACAGGAGCAGGCGCAGGAGGAGAAGGCCACGCTTTGTGAGACACAACAACCCAGGCCTTGCATGTGGACAAAAAGCGTGCGGGTATAGCAGCAATGCTTTTTGCCGCCATGCAGTCATAAATGTAATACAGATGAGAGGTTCAATAAACAGGGCCCGGAAACGCAACACCATCCCAGATGTTCATTGGTCATGTTACTTGGTTGGGGTCCTGGAGTGTTGCGTAGTCATTTCCAATCCAGGATTGATTCATTTTAATTTGAGTCAGACGGTCTGCATTTTCTGTAGAGAGGCGGATACGCCGATCTGTGACGATGCCTCCGGCAGCACTGAAACAGCGTTCCGACATAACGCTGGCTGCCGGGCAAGCCAGCACCTCTATTGCGTACATTGCCAGTTCGTGCCAGGTGTCTAGCTTCGATACCCAATAGTTGAAGGGTGCAGATGGATGGTTCGACACAGCTACGCCATCTGACATGTAGTCCTTGACCATCTTCTCCAGGCGATCGGTGTTGGAGGTGGATCTGCACGCTTGCTGTTCAGTGGGCTGCGGCTGCATGGGTGTCAGAAAATTTTCCCACTCCAAGGACACTGCCGATACCATTCCCTTTTGGGTACTAGCTGCGGCTTGCGTTGTTTGCTGCCCTCCTGGTCGTCCTGGGTTTGCGGAAGTCAGTCTGTCTGCGTACAACTGGCTAGAGGAGGGGGAGGATGTCAATCTCCTCTCTAAAGTCTCCACAAGGGCCTGCTGGTATTCTTCCATTTTGACCTGTCTGACTCTTTCTTCAAGCAGTTTTGGAACATTGTGTTTGTACCGTGGATCCAGAAGGGTATAAACCCAGTAATTGGTGTTGTCCAGAATGCGCACAATGCGTGGGTCACGTTCAATGCAGTCTAGCATGAATTGAGCCATGTGTGCCAGAGTCCTACCAGAATCCTCATCATCCTCTTGTGAGCGTTGTGATAGTTGTTGTGATGCATCATAGTCGTCACCTTCCTCCTGGTCTGCTTCTGCTGACCATTCGCGTTGAATTGTGGAAGTCCAACGTGCACCGCTCTGGCCCTCGTCAGTGGTGGCATGAAATTCCTGCTCCAACTCCAGCTGTTCCTCCTCCTCTTCTTCGTCATAGCTGCTGGGGCCAGCGTTCCCTGAGGCGGATGGCCTGATGTTGGTACCATCACGCTGATCGTTTTCTCCTTCAGATTCCCCCAGTTGCATCATGACAGCTGTTTCCTTGATTTTTAACATCGACCTCTTCAGTAAACACAGCAGTGGTATGGTAATGCTGACTGAAGAGTTGTCACTGCTCACAAGCAACGTGGATTGCTCAAAATTTTGGAGGACTTGGCAGAGGTCCAACATGTTGGCCCAATCGGATCCACAGAAGCTTGGCAGCTGGCCGGATGCGCCTCGGTACTGCGCCGTCATGTACTGGACCACTGCACTCTTCTGCTCGCAAAAGCGGGCTAGCATGTGCAGCGTAGAATTCCAGCGCGTAGGGACATCACACAGCAAGCGATGGTGGGGGAGATTGAAGCGCTCCTGCATCTTGGCGAGTGCCCCCGAAGCAGTACTGGAATTTCTACAATGTTTGGACACTCGACGCACCTTCAACAGCAGATCGGGCACGCCTGGGTATGTCCTCAGGAACCGCTGAACTACTAGGTTCATCACGTGCGCCAGGCAAGGGATGTGTGTCAGCTTAGCCAACCTTAAAGCGCGAATGAGATTACTCCCATTATCACACACAACCATGCCCGGTTTCAGGTCCAGCGGTGCCAGCCACAAATCCGTCTGTTCCTTTATTCCCCTCCAAATTTCCTCCCCTGTGTGCTGCTTATCCCCAAGGCAGATTAGCTTCAGCAACGCTTGCTGACGCATGCCAACAGCTGTGCTGCACTGCTTCCACGATCCTACTGCTGCTGGGTTAGCGTTTCCGGATGAGGTACAGCTTTGAGATGCGTTGGAGGAGAAGGAGTCAGAGAGGTAGGTGCTGCTGTTATCCAGTGGGAGGGACGGCGGTGCAGCTGTTTGTGGCGTGGGCAACACCCGTGCCGTAGCAGGTGAGGAATCGCTGCCAGGCTCCACAAGGTTCACCCAGTGCGCGGTAAGGGAGATGTATCGACCCTGGCCGAACGCACTCGTCCAGGTGTCAGTGGTGAGGTGAACCTTGCAGGCAACGGCATTCTTCAAGCTTCGGGTTATTTTGCTGACCACGTGCTCATGCAACTCAGGCACTGCAGAGCGTGCAAAGTGGTAGCGGCTGGGAACCACGTAACGTGGGATGGCCACTGACATCATGCCCTTGAAGCTGTTTGTCTCCACCAATCGATATGGCAGCATTTCGCAGGCCAGAAGCTTGGCTATGCTGGCTGTTACTGCCACGGCCCGGGGGTCATTTGCTGGCAATTTCCTCTTGCGCTCAAACATCTCCGACACAGACAACTGAACCGTAGCGCTGCACACGGAAGGGCTGTTGGTTGTTGTGTTTGATGAACACTGGGAGACCTCAAGAGCACTACTCCGGAAAGTGACAGTGTCAGCGTCGTCTGATGTTTGTGAATGTTGTGAACCACGCAATGGCTGGGCTACTGCTGCTGCTGAGGCGGGTCTGGTGAACCCAAGGGAGGCAGTGTTGTTTCTGGTACCCTGTCCTGACGCGTTTGCCCAAAGAGTGGGATGTTTGGATAGCATGTGACGGCTCATGCTGGTGGTGGAGAGGTTGTTAATATTTTTCCCCCTGCTCAGGCGGGTCTTGCACACCTTGCAAATCGCCATGGTAACATCCTCAGTGCAGTCTTCAAAGAAAGCCCAGACTTTGGAGCACCTGCCTCCTTGCTGGCGATTTCTGTTTGCTCCTCTTTTGCCTCTCACTTGAACTTCCACGCTTGTGGTGCCTGAAATTGCGCGCCGCCTACCTTGTGGCACAAGGCGAACTCGTGCAGCAGTGTGTTCATCAACAGACTCATCTGTGCTGCTGCTACGACGGCGATGTTCTCGTTCACAAACAAAATCTGGGTCTCTGTCCACATTGTCCATACCCTCCTCTTCCATCTCCTCAAACTCGTCATATGTCATTGTGGGCCACCGCCGTGGAGTAGAGCTCCCCACAACAACCTCTGCGCAGCACACTCCAACGTCGTCTTCCAGATCTTGTCGGCCGACCTCCTGCAATTGCAACCCCTCCTGCCCAAATTGCTCTGGGATTTGGGTTTCCGAGTCCTCTTCGGACTCGCCTTGTATTTCAGTGCGCGGTGCATTTCCCACAGTTAACGGTTGTGAATCCAGGCACAACATTTCTGGCTGTTCCTCCATTGACCTTTGAAAGGTGGAAGTTTGTTGGGCTGGGAATAGCTCCTGCGAATACCCCATTGTGTCCTGAGGTAATTCATCGGACTGGTTATCTGGCAGTTGTGTGCGTGGTGTCGCTGCCGGTTGTGTCAGCTTTGTGCCCACTGGCTCCTTGTAACTGGCTGAGGACTCGGACCTCGTGCGTGATGTGCTGGTGCTGCTTAACCCACTGCTGGACGCTTGAGAGGTCATCCAAGTAATTATCTGGTCCTGTTCTTTTGGATTTGTGAGGGTTGTTGTCCTGGACAACATGGGCGGTATTGAGTGGGTTTTCTTGGGTGCTCCCCTGTGGCCTGTACGTGAACCGTCAGGGGAAACACCTCTTCCCTTGCCCCTCCCTCTTTCACCGGATTTCTTCCTCATTTCACTTATCCTTACAGTACACGCTGACTGGCAGCAGTACAGTGGCAGTACAGAAATGCTATACAGTACCACTATTCCCAGCAGCGACACAGAGCACAATGCTATACAGTGACGGGTGAGCGGTGTACCACTATTCCCAGCAGCGACACAGAGCACAATGCTATACAGTGACGGGTGAGCGGTGTACCACTATTCCCAGCAGCGACACAGAGCACAATGCTATACAGTGACGGGTGAGCGGTGTACCACTATTCCCAGCAGCGACACAGAGCACAATGCTATACAGTGGCGAACGAGCGGTGTACCACTATTCCCAGCAGACACAGAACAGTACACAGAATGCTATATAGTGTGGCTGAACGAGCGGTGTACCACTATTCCCAGCAGACACAGAACAGTACACAGAATGCTATATAGTGTGGCTGAACGAGCGGTGTACTACTGTTCCCAGCAGACACAGAACAGTACACAGAATGCTATATAGTGTGGCTGAACGAGCGGTGTACTACTGTTCCCAGCAGACACAGAACAGTACACAGAATGCTATATAGTGTGGCTGAACGAGCGGTGTACCACTGTTCCCAGCAGACACAGAACAGTACACAGAATGCTATATAGTGTGGCTGAACGAGCGGTGTACCACTATTCCCAGCAGACACAGAACAGTACACAGAATGCTATATAGTGTGGCTGAACGAGCGGTGTACCACTATTCCCAGCAGACACAGAACAGTACACAGAATGCTATATAGTGTGGCTGAACGAGCGGTGTACTACTGTTCCCAGCAGACACAGAACAGTACACAGAATGCTATATAGTGTGGCTGAACGAGCGGTGTACCACTGTTCCCAGCAGACACAGAACAGTACACAGAATGCTATATAGTGTGGCTGAACGAGCGGTGTACTACTGTTCCCAGCAGACACAGAACAGTACACAGAATGCTATATAGTGTGGCTGAACGAGCGGTGTACTACTGTTCCCAGCAGACACAGAACAGTACACAGAATGCTATATAGTGTGGCTGAACGAGCGGTGTACTACTGTTCCCAGCAGACACAGAACAGTACACAGAATGCTATATAGTGTGGCTGAACGAGCGGTGTACCACTGTTCCCAGCAGACACAGAACAGTACACAGAATGCTATATAGTGTGGCTGAACGAGCGGTGTACTACTGTTCCCAGCAGTGACACACAATGACTGGGGGGGACCCTGGCTAGCGTGGCTGGAGCGCGAACTACCCTGCCTGCCTACCCAAAGCTAAACCCACAGACAAATGGCGGAGATATGACGTGGTTCGGGTATTTATTTACCCGAACCACGTGACAGTTCGGCCAATCAGAGCGCGTTCGGGTCCGAACCACGTGACCCGTTCGGCCAATCACAGCGCTAGCCGAACGTTCGGGGAACGTTCGGCCATGCGCTCTTAGTTCGGCCATATGGCCGAACGGTTTGGCCGAGCACCGTCAGGTGTTCAGCCGAACTCGAACATCACCCGAACAGGGTGATGTTCTGCAGAACCCGAACAGTGGCGAACACTGTTCGCCCAACACTACCCCTAACCTGCCCCTTGCGGGCAATCTGATCACCCACCCACACCATTAGATCGCCCGCAAACCCGCCGTCAGATTACCTCCCAAATGTATTGTTTACATCTGTTATCTTCTCTAAACACCCACTAATTACCCATCAATCACCCATCAATCACCCCCTATCACCAACCGTCACTGTTACCTATCAGATCAGACCCTAATCTGCCCCTTGCGGGCACCCAATCACCCGCCCACACGCTCAGATTGCCCTCAGACCCCCCCCCCCCCTTATAAATTCGCCAGTGCATTAATTACATCTGGCCTTCCCTGTAATAACCCACTGATCACCTGTCAATCACCTGCCAATCACCTATCACCCATCAATCACCCCCTGTCACTGACACCCAACAATCAGCCCCTAACCTGCCCCTTGCGGGCAAACTGATCACCCACCCACACCAATAGATCGCCCGCAGATCCGACATCAGATCACCACCCAAGCGCAGTGTTTCCATCTATTCTCTCCTCTAAACACCCACTAATTACCCATCAATCACCCATCAATCACCCGCTATCACCACCTGTCACTGTTACCCATCAGATCAGACCCTAATCTGCCCCTTGCGGGCACCCAATCGCCCGCCTACACGCTCAGATTGCCCTCAGACCCCCCCTTATCAATTCGCCAGTGCAATATTTACATCTGTTCTCCCCTGTAATAACCCACTGATTACCTGTCAATCACCTATCAATCACCCATCAATCACCCCCTGTCACTGCCACCCATCAATCACCCCCTGTCACTGCCGCCCATCAATCACCCGCTGTCACTGCCACCCATCAATCAGCCCCTAACCTGCCCCTTGCGGGCAATCTGATCACCCACACCAATAGATCGCCCGCAGATCCGACGTCCGATCACCTCCCAAGTGCAGTGTTTACATCTGTTCTCTACCCTAAACACCCACTAATTACCCATCAATCACCCCCTGTCACTGCTACCTATCAGATTAGACCCCTATCTGCCCCTAGGGCACTCAATCACCCGCCCACACCCCAGTGGCGTACCTAGGGCATTTGACACCCGGTGCTAGGTATTGAAAGACCACCCCCCACCCACGGTCCACTACCTGGCGAAAAAATGGGCGTGGCTATGACCGGATGGGGCGGAGCTAATTTAAAAGTGCACCCAAGTTTTAGTCAACCTTTCTCCAGAAAATTCACATCATTGCGCAGCTTTTCTCCAGAAAATACACAAAATGTCAGAAGCTTTCAACATAAAATACACGTAATGCGAGAACATTTCACCAGACATTACACGTTATGTGAGCAGATTTCACAAGAAAATACATTCAATCATGTCGGCAGATTTGACCAGAAAAAAATCATTCAATCTTGCGGTAGATTTGACCAGAACATACACAATGTCAGCACCAGATTTCACCACAAAATACACAATGACGGTAGTTAAACTGACCACAAAATACATGACGGTAGTTAAACTGACCACAAAATACACAATGACGGTAGTTAAACTGACCACAAAATACACAATGACGGTAGTTAAACTGACCACAAAATACACAATGTCGGCAGTTAATCTGACCACAAAATACACAATGTCGGTAGCAGATCTGACCACAAAATACACAATATCGGTAGCAGATTTGAGTGTTGGCAAGCTGATAGCCTGGTGGGTAGGTGGTTAAGGGTGAGCAGCCTGATTGCCTAGTGGGTAGGTGGGCAGCCTGCTGGGTAGCAGTGGTGGGTAGGGGGGCAGCAGTGGTGGGTAGGTGGGCAGCCTGCTGAGTAGCCTGGTGGGTAGGTGGGCAGCAGTGGTGGGTAGGTGGGTAGCATGGTGGGTAGCCTGGTGGGTAGGGGGGCAGCAGTGGTGGGTAGGTGGGCAGCCTGCTGGGTAGCAGTGGTGGGTAGGTGGGCAGCCTGCTGGGTAGCAGTGGTGGGTAGGTGGGCAGCAGTGGTGGGTAGGTGGGCAGCCTGCTGGGTAGCCTGGTGGGTAGGTGGGCAGCCTGCTGGGTAGCAGTGGTGGGTAGGTGGGCAGCAGTGGTGGGTAGGTGGGCAGCCTGCTGGGTAGCCTGGTGGGTAGGTGGGCAGCCTGCTGGGTAGCCTGGTGGGTAGGTGGGCAGCAGTGGTGGGTAGGTGGGCAGCAGTGGTGGGTAGGTGGGCAGCAGTGGTGCGTAGGTGGGTAGCAGTGGTGGGTAGGTGGGCAGCAGTGGTGGGTAGCCTGGTGGGTAGATGGGCAGCCTGCTGGGTAGCCTGATGGGTAGGAGGGCAGCAGTGGTGGGTAGGTGGGCTGCAGCGGTGGGTAGGTGGGCAGCAGCGGTGGGTAGGTGGGCAGCAGCGGTGGGTAGGTGGGCAGCAGTGGTGGGTAGCCTGGTGGGTAGGTGGGCAGCCTGCTGGGTAGCCTGGTGGGTAGGTGGGCAGCAGTGGTGGGTAGGTGGGCAGCAGTGGTGGGTAGCCTGGTGGGTAGGTGGGCAGCAGCGGTGGGTAGGTGGGCAGCAGCGGTGGGTAGGTGGGCAGCAGTGGTGGATAGGTGGGCAGCAGTGGTGGGTAGGTGGGCAGCAGTGGTGGGTAGGTGGGCAGCAGTGGTGGGTAGCCTGCTGGGTAGCCTGGTGGGTAGGTAGGCAGCAGTGGTGGGTAGATGGGCAGCCTGCTGGGTAGCCTGGTGGGTAGGTGGGCAGCAGTGGTGGGTAGGTGGGCAGCAGTGGTGGGTAGGTGGGCAGCAGTGGTGGGTAGCCTGCTGGGTAGGTGGGCAGCAGTGGTGGGTAGGTGGGCAGCAGTGGTGGGTAGGTGGGCAGCAGCGGTGGGTAGCCTGCTGGGTAGCCTGGTGGGTAGGTGGGCAGCAGTGGTGGGTAGGTGGGCAGCAGCGGTGGGTAGGTGGGCAGCAGTGGTGGGTAGGTGGGCAGCAGTGGTGGGTAGCCTGCTAGCAGTGGTGGGCAGGTGGGCAGCAGCGGTGGGCAGGTGGGCAGCAGCGGTGGGTAGCCTGCTGGGTAGGTGGGCAGCAGTGGTGGGTAGGTGGGCAGCAGCGGTGGGTAGGTGGGCAGCAGCGGTGGGTAGCCTGGTGGGTAGGTGGGCAGCAGTGGTGGGTAGGTGGGCAGCAGCGGTGGGTAGGTGGGCAGCAGCGGTGGGTAGCCTGGTGGGTAGGTGGGCAGCAGTGGTGGGTAGGTGGTGGGCAGCAGCGGTGGGTAGGTGGGCAGCAGCGGTGGGTGGCCGGGCCGGTGCACCTGTAAAAGAAAAAAAAAACATTCACTTACCTGCAGATGAAACCTCTCTTCCGAATCCCAGGCAGCCTCCGCAGCTCCTCTTGAATGTCCCGCGCCGTCTCCTGCTGCGTCATCAGTGCAGGGCTACGGGAAGATGGCCACCGAAGCCCGCACTGGAGACAAAAATAGACGGCAAGATGGCGTCGGCGGCCATCTTACCGTCTATTTTTGTCTCCAGTGCGGGCTTCGGCGGCCATCTTCCCGTAGCCCTGCTCGGGTAAACTGAGGGCGGCTATCAGCCGCCCTGTCAGTGCCCGTTGCCGGCGCCCGTGGAGGGGAAGCGCCGAAGGAGGGGACCCAGGTGAGGGAGATGTGGGGGGGTATTTCCCCCCTCCCCGCCGACGCTGCCACCCCTCCTTCAGCGCTGCTTCCCCTCCTGTGTCATCAAGGCTTCTGGGGAGGCCTTGATGACACCCCCCCTGGAGCTGACACCCGGAGCGGAGCGCTCCTGGCCGCCCCATGGTAGGGACGCCACTGCCACACCCTCAGAATGCCCTCAGACCCCAGCCCTGATCACCTCGCCAGTGCATTGCTTGCATCTATTCCCCCCTCTAATCACACCTTGAGACACCCATCAATCACCTCCTGTCACCCCCTAGCACACCTACCCATCAGATCAGGCCCTAATTTGCCCCGTGTGGGCTCCTGATCACTCGGCCAAACCCTCAGATCCCCCTCAGACCCCCTTCCGATCACCTCCCCAGTGCATTGATTGCATCTATTTTCCCCTCTAACCACCCCCTGAGACACCCATCAATCACCTCCTGTCACCCCCCTAGCACTCCTATCCATCAGATCAGGCCCAATACAACCTGTCATCTAAAAGGCCACCCTGCTTATGACCGGTTCCACAAAATTCGCCCCCTCATAGACCACCTGTCATCAAAATTTGCAGATGCTTATACCCCTGAACAGTCATTTTGAGACATTTGGTTTCCAGACTACTCACGGTTTTGGGCCTGTAAAATGCCAGGGCGGTATAGGAACCCCACAAGTGACCCCATTTTAGAAAAAAAGACACCCCAAGGTATTCTGTTAGGTGTATGACGAGTTCATAGAAGATTTTATTTTTTGTCAAAAGTTAGCGGAAATTGATTTTTATTGTTTTTTTTTCATAAAGTGTCATTTTTCACTAACTTGTGACAAAAAATAAAATCTTCTATGAACTCGCCATACACCTAACGGAATACCTTGGGGTGTCTTCTTTCTAAAATGGGGTCACTTGTGGGGTTCCTATACTGCCCTTGCATTTTAGGGGCCCTAAACCGCGAGGCGTAGTCTAGAAAACAAATGCCTCAAAATGACCTGTGAATAGGACGTTGGGCCCCTTAGCGCACCTAGGCTGCAAAAAAGTGTCACACATGTGGTACCGCCGTACTCAGGAAAAGTAGTATAATGTGTTTTGGGGTGTATTTTTACACATACCCATGCTGGGTGGGAGAAATTTCTATGTAAATGGACAATTGTGTGTAAAAAAATCAAACAATTGTCATTTACAGAGATATTTCTCCCACTTAGCATGGGTATGTGTAAAAATACACCCCAAAACGCATTATACTACTTCTCCTGAGTACGGCGGTACCACATGTGTGGCACTTTTTTTTACACCCTAAGTACGCTAAGGGGCCCAAAGTCCAATGAGTACCTTTAGGATTTCGCAGGTCATTTTGCGACATTTGGTTTCAAGACTACTCCTCACGGTTTAGGGCCCCTAAAATGCCAGGGCAGTATAGGAACCCCACAAATGACCCCATTCTAGAAAGAAGACACCCAAAGGTATTCCGTACGGAGTATGGTGAGTTCATAGAAGATTTTATTTTTTGTCACAAGTTAGCGGAAAATGACACTTTGTGAAAAAAAACAATTAAAATCAATTTCCGCTAACGTGTGACAAAAAAATAAAAACTTCTATGAACTCACCATACTCCTAACGGAATACCTTGGGGTGTCTTCTTTCTAAAATGGGGTCATTAGTGGGGTTCCTATACTGCCCTGGCATTTTAGGGGCCCTAAACCGTGAGGAGTAGTCTTGAAACAAAAATGACCTGTGAAATCCTAAAGGTACTCATTGGACTTTGGGCCCCTTAATGCAGTTAGGGTGCAAAAAAGTGCCACACATGTGGTATCGCCGTACTCGGGAGAAGTAGTATAATGTATTTTGGGGTGTATTTTTACACATACCCATGCTGGGTGGGAGAAATACTTCTGTAAATGACAATCTTTTGATTTTTTTACACACAATTGTCCATTTACAGAGGTATTTCTCCCCCCCAGCATGGGTATGTGTAAAAATACACCCCAAAACACATTTTACTACTTCTCCCGAGTATGGCGATACCACATGTGTGGCACTTTTTTGCACCCTAACTGCGCTAAAGGGCCCAAAGTCCAATGAGTACCTTTAGGATTTCACAGGTCATTTTGAGAAATTTCGTTTCAAGACTACTCCTCACGGTTTAGGGCCCCTAAAATGCCAGGGCAGTATAGGAACCCCACAAATGACCCCATTTTAGAAAGAAGACACCCCAAGGTATTCCGTTAGTAGTATGGCGAGTTCATAGAAGATTTTATTTTTTGTCACAAGTTAGCGGAAATTGATTTTAATTGTGTTTTTTCACAAAGTGTCATTTTCCGCTAACTTTTGACAAAAAATAAAATCTTCTATGAACTCACCATACTCCTAACGGAATACCTTGGGGTGTCTTCTTTCTAAAATGGGGTCATTTGTGGGGTTCCTATACTGCCCTGGCATTTTAGGGGCCCTAAACCGTGAGGAGTAGTCTTGAAACGAAATTTCTCAAAATGACCTGTGAAATCCTAAAGGTACTCATTGGACTTTGGGCCCTTTAGCGCAGTTAGGGTGCAAAAAAGTGCCACACATGTGGTATCGCCGTACTCAGGAGAAGTAGTATAATGTGTTTTGTGGTGTATTTTTACACATACCCATGCTGAGTGGGAGAAAGATCTCTGTAAATGGACAATTGTGTGTAAAAAAAATTAACAAATTGTCATTTACAGAGATATTTCTCCCACCCAGCATGGGTATGTGTAAAAATACACCCCAAAACACATTATACTACTTCTCCTGAGTACGGCAATACCACATGTGTGGCACTTTTTTGCAGCCTAACTGTGCTAAGGGGTCCAAAGTCCAATGAGCACCTTTAGGCTTTACAGGGGTGCTTACAATTTAGCACTCCCCAAAATGTCAGGACAGTAAACACACCCCACAAATGACCCCATTTTGGAAAGTAGACCCTTCAAGGTATTCAGAGAGGGGCATGGTGAGTCCGTGGCAGATTTCATTTTTTTTTTGTCGCAAGTTAGAAGAAATGGAAACTTTTTTTTTTTCTCACAAAGTGTCATTTTCCGCTTACTTGTGACAAAAAAAAATATCTTCTATGAACTCACTATGCCTCTCAGTGAATACTTTGGGATGTCTTCTTTCCAAAATGGGGTAATTTGGGGGGTATTTATACTATCCTGGAATTCTAGCCCCTCATGAAACATGACAGGGGGTCAGAAAAGTCATAGATGCTTGAAAATGAGAAAATTCACTTTTTGCACCATAGTTTGTAAACGCTATAACTTTTACCCAAACCAATAAATATACACTGAATGGGGTTTTTTTTTAATCAAAAACATGTTTGTCCACATTTTTCGCGCTGCATGTATACAGAAATTTTACTTTATTTGAAAAATGTCAGCACAGAAAGTTAAAAAAATCATTTTTTTGCCAAAATTCATGTCTTTTTTGATGAATATAATAAAAAGTAAAAATCGCAGGAGCAATCAAATAGCACCAAAAGAAAGCTTTATTAGTGACAAGAAAAGGAGCCAAAATTCATTTAGGTGGTAGGTTGTATGAGCGAGCAATAAACCGTGAAAGCTGCAGTGGTCTGAATGGAAAAAAAGTGGCCGGTCCTTAAGGGGTAGAAAGCCCTAGGTCCTCAAGTGGTTAACCAACAAGTAGAAAACGACCCGCAATCGCCCACGTGAACCAGCCATAAAGGTGCCCATACCAAACACACGTATTACAGCGCCGGAGATTCAGGCGCATCCGGCGCCACCATAGATCGTAATAGGAATGCCTATGCCTATCAGCCATCTCTTTCTTGATGTCCACTAGGTTCCTGAAACTAAATCTAGACAAAACGGATTTCATGATCTTCCCACCCCGTCCATCCCTGAACCTCCCAGATGTGCATGTCACTGTTAGCCACACTACCATTCGTCCTACCTCTCAAGCCCGTTGTCTGGATGTCACTCTGGACTCCGCACTCCCCACTTTCAAAACCTCACAAAGTCCTGCAACTTCCACCTGCGTAAAAACCAGGTAGGCAAGCCCCCAAATGGGGACAGACGTGTGCTTTAGTGGAAAGACTCAATAGCCCTAATGAGTCAAGTAAAGTCCAATACGAAAGATCCACAGCACCACATCAGTAATGTATAGCTCTTTTATTGTAAAATCACAAAGAGATAGCCATAGCTGCTATTTTACAATAAAAGAGCTATACATTACTGACATGGTGCTGTGGATCTTTCGTATTGGACTTCCACCTTCGTAACATCTGCAAGATCTGCCCTTTCCTGACCTCTGTCACCACCAAACTCCTCATCCATGCCCTCATAATTTTCTGCCTTGACTACTGCAATGCCCTTCTGTCTGGTCTCCCTATGACCTGAATAGCCCCGCTGCAGTCCATCATGAATGCGGCAGCCAGAATTATCCACTCCTCCCATTGCTCCACCACGGCGGCTCCCCTCTGTGAATCCCTCCACTGGCTTCCTATCCAGTCCAGAATCAGATTCAAGATACTGTGTCTGACCTACAAATCTGTCCACAAAACCTGTCCAACCTACATTTCCGATCTTACTCAGAGGTACACACCTAGCCGCTCATTCTGCTCCTCCAATGAACTTTTGCTATTCAATCAGATTGAGTGGGGTCTGAGTGGCACTCCCTAGGCTAATTGTGGAGCAGTGTGAGTGGCTGGGGGAAATAAACATTGATCTCACCAAATCACCGGCGCTCCCTTTAACGGTCTGCTGGGACGTGTGCTCCTCGGCTGTACTTGAAGAAAGATTGCAGTCAATGTCTATATTGTAGAAAAAAGAGAAGAAACGCCGGGCACCTTCCGTCCGTGTTCATTTATTGCAGTGCATGTAGACAGGGTAGCTTGTTGAGAATATTTCCATATTTCAAATCATCCGGTGGTGGTGTGGTGGAGGTGGGGGGGGGGTACCGGGCACCAGTTGGGGCTTGCGACGGCCGTCGCAAGCCCCAACTGGTGCCCGGTACCCCCCCACACCACCACCGGATGATTTGAAATATGGAAATATTCTCAACAAGCTACCCTGTCTACATGCACTGCAATAAATGAACACGGACGGAAGGTGCCCGGCGTTTCTTCTCTTTTTTCTACAATATAGACACCTCCAATGAACTTTGCCTGACCGCCCCCCACATCACCCAGTCGCATGCACGCCTCCCGGACTTCTCAAGAGCTGCTTTAACACTAAGGAAGGTCCTACCTCCACCCATTAGGGTAGCCCCCTCCTTCAGCATCTTCAAGAAGGCCCTCAAATTTCACCTTTTCACTTTGGCCTAACACCCCTCAGAAGTGCTTTAAACCCGCAGCTAAGCTGTGGTCCCTACCTTTCGTCTCCCTACCTCTCCCTCTAGATTGTAAGCCTTTGGGCAGGGTCCTCCTTTTTGTGTCCTACCTAATCATGCGCCTCCATTACTGTGCACCCATGCTATGCATTTGAGTGAGCTCAACTTGCCTAATCTTCATGCTCCCATCCAGTGACTGACTAAGCATTAGCTTGTACTCATACTGTGCTGCGTGATCTGTTTTTTCTTGTATTCCTGTATTGTCGTATTGCCAGGGGCGTAGCAATAGGGGGTGCAGCGGTAGCGACCGCATCGGGGCCCTTGGGCCAGAGGGGTCCCGAAGGGCCCTCCCTCAACTACAGTATTAGCACTCTGTCCTGTGCTCATAATAATCACTTTTATAGGTGCTATGGATAGCAGTAATCATTAACAAGCTGTTCCCCATCCCCTTCTTTAACCTCTGACACTGTAGTAGCCATTGGCAAGTTTTGGTGTGCCGTATCAGTTGTTATGTATAGAGTGCTAGGGGGGCCCCATTGTAAAACTTGCATCGGGGCCCACAGCTCCTTAGCTACGCCACTGCGTATTGCTGTATGTCACCCTAAATATTGTCTGTAACCTAAACTAATGTCCAGCTCTGTGTAATATGTTGGCGTATATTATAAATACAATAGATAAATATAGTGGCGCACAGTGAGTAACTTCAGCGCCGTCAGAAGACGGTGCTGAAGGTACTTTTATAACACTGTAATTATGCTGCCAGCAATAGTTGGAAGCCAAATTACATCATTCTCCACTATCCACGTGGACCTGGAGAGGGAATAGTAATTAATGCCGCCAGGACTTGTTCAGGAGCAGGGTAAGCTGTATATCGACTATATCCTGTGCTGAAGTCTCCCGGCGGCTATATTTCTCATACACGCCCATACACCTCGCTATCTGCCACTCATAGTCTGTGATAACACTGACCTCACTGATACTACTGGTAAAAACTGTACCTTCACTAAAAATACTGACACAGAGTGTGACCTCACTGAGACCACTGAAAGACTGTGATCTCTCTAAAGCCACTGACAGAGATTGTGATCTCACTGTGATGTGTGACAGACTATGACCTCACTGGGACCACTGGCAGAGATTGAAACCTCACTGAGACAACCGACAGAGATTGTGACCTTACTGAGACCTCTAGGGGCGTTTCTAGCCTTTTTGTCACTGCAGGCGAGAAGTCCTGTCCCCCCTCCCCCCAAATCCTGTCACATTTCTTTGCACACCCCTTCCTGCTCTCCCCAGCTTAGTGTGTAAATGCAGAGTATACCGCAGCAGGAGCTGTGTTTTTACCCCTCCGCAGGAGTCCAGTGCTGTGCTTCTGCCTGTCAGCTCGGCCTAGTGCCCAGAATCTCTCCTTCCACATGTAGCATGATTACATGCAACATGAATAGCGTGAGGTGCCAGCACTAGAGGAAGCAGGAGACAGACAGGATAATCACACAAGCACAGCGCTGGACTCCAGCAGGGAGGTGAGAGCACAGCTTCTGCTGCGCTATGCTATGCATTTACACACTGAACTAGGGGATTGCAGGAGGGGGACAGGGAGAGATAGTGGCACAAGGGGACATAAGGAGGCACAAGGGGACAGAGAGAGGCACAAAGGGGGACAGAAGGAGCCTAAGTACAGTGGGATGAAGGGATGCACAGAATGGCAGAGGAAGCACAAGGGGACACAAAGAGGCGTAGGGACAGAGGGAAGCACAGTGGGACAGGAGGAGACCTGAGGGCCAGAAGGAGTCACAAAGAGAGACAGAAGAAAACATGTGGATAGAAGGAGGCACAAGGGGGTCAGAAGGAGGCATAAAAAGGGGGACTGAAGGAGGCACGAGGGTCAGAAGGGGTCACAAAGGCGGACAGAAGGAGATACAGGGGGACTAAAGGACACACACAGGGGGACAGAAGGAGGCACAATGGGGGACAGAAGGAGGCACAAAGAGGGAACAGTAGGAGGCACAGAAGGAGGCACACAGCGGGAGGCACAGGGGGACAGAAGGAGGCACGAGGGCCAGAAGGAGTCACGAAGGTGGCACAAAGGGACAGAAGGAGGCACACAGGAGGTCAGAAGGAGGAACAAAGGGGGGGGGGGCATAAGGAGGCACAATGGGCAGAATGAGGCACAAAAGGAGGCACAGGAAGACAGAAGAAGGCACACAGGGGGACTGAAGGAGACACACAGGGGACAGTAGGAAGCATAAAGGGGGCAGAAGGAGGCACAATGGGGGACAGAAGGAGGCACAAAGGGGGACATAATTAGGCACAAAGGGGAACAAAAGTAGGCACAAAAGGGGGTCAATATTCCAACACAACTCATGCGCCTTAGTGAACCATATCACTCTAATTTATTATGCTTCATAAAATATGCGTCACAACACACTATAAAAATAGATCATAAAAATCATAAAATAATATCAATAACAAAAGGGGGCAGGGGAGGACTGGCCCAGGGGGGAGGGGGCAATTGCCCCCCGGGCCTCCCAAATCTTAAGTAATTAGGGCCAGCCGCTGCTATACGCAGCAGCCGCAGACATACCACAGGTGACAGGTTCGCAGTGGGGATCACAACCTCGTGAGATATTTCCCGGCAAGTTGAAGTATCCAATCAGAGAAGGGGCTGAGGCGGCCGGCCGTGGTGTGCCCTTGTGCGTGGCTGCGCCTGCGGTGGATGTGAGCGCACAAGGACACGAATAGCATAGGTCCTCTCCCGCCCGGTGGGTTGACCTTGCTTGACTCCGCCCCCCGCCTGGAGCCATTGCCGCCCGCAACGTGCTGCTGTGCCATCGGAGTGAGCTGTCTCACTCTTCAGCTTTCGGGGCTGGGGGGGCTGGGGGCCTGGAGCTGTGGCTACGAGTGGCTGGCTGGAGGAGTCGGACACAGTCCTCCCCTGTGCTGCTGTGCCTGAGGTGTCATCGGAGTGAGCTGTCTCACTCTTCAGCTTTTTGTGCTGGGGGGGGCTGGGGGCCTGGAGCTGCGGCTACGAGTGGCTGGCTGGCTGTCCTGGCTGGAGGAGTCGGACACTCTGGGGGCTGGGAGTCGGAGATGTCACCTATAGCTGCTTGCTGCTGTGGAGGAGGAGGAGGTGTAGGACTGAGGAGACAGGAGGATAGAGGAGGTCGGGTCCAGGTCGCCAGAGGAGAAGGTGGTTTTTATAAATTTTGTTTCTGTACTTCTTCTCCCTTTTTTGTGTGTGATAATCATCCCCATTCTGACCCTGGCCTGAGGGGGAACGTTTTTTCTTCTTGTGGTGTGATTGGCGGCAGGGGAGGGGGGAGGCAGGCAGTTAGGCACTGTCAAACAGGTAGTTGGAGAGGGGGGGGGGGGTAGGTGTCAGACAAGTAGTTTGTATGGTGGGTGGGCAGGAGAGGGGTTAGGCATCACCAGGTAGGTAGGTTTGTGTGTGTGTGTATGGGGGGGGGTTGTTTAAAGGAGTTATCAGGCATTTTTAATGAAATAAGTGCTACTTACCCGGGGCTTCCTCCAGCCCCACGCTCCCAGCATGTCCCTCGCCGCAGCTCTGCAGTCAGCCATTCGCTGCCGCTGCCTCCCAGTCCCCGGCGATGGTACCAGTCCGATCTGGATGTCGGCCTGTACTGCGCCTGTGCGAGCAGCACTGTCAATCACCGCCACGTGGACCGGAGTGTACTGCGCAAGCGCATTAGTTCCATAGCTCCCAACTGTCCCTTTTTCGGAGGGACAGTCCCTTTTTGGGAGCCCTGTCCCTCTGTCCCTCTTTCACCCTCATTTGTCCCTCTTTCAGGACTTTGTCCCTCTTTCTATGTAAATATATATATTTTTATACTAAAAATGTGTTTGATTGACTCTAAACTTTATTCCCATCCTTTAAATTGATATATTACTAATTTTAAAATGTTACTATGAAGGAAAATGAACCAGGATAGAAAGGACCAGTGTGGTTTGAATTATAAAACAACATATGTTTCTTATGAAATCTTTATGGTATGCGTGACTAGAGGTGTGGTGAGGGCGTGTCCATGGGGTGTGGCAGGGGCGTGGCTTAAGTGTCCCTTTTTCTCATCTCAAAAAGTTGGGAGATATGGTAGTTCTGCGTCTGCACAGTACCCTCTGGTCCATGTGGCGGTGATTGACAGCGCCGCTCGCACAGACGCAGTCGGCCTGACGTCATCGCCGGGGGCTGGGAGGCAGCGGCAGCGAACAGCTGACTGCAGAGCTGCGGCAAGGGACATGCTGGGAACTTGGGGCTGGACGAGCCCTGGGTAAGTAGCACTTATTTTCATTAAAAAAAAAAAGCCTGATAACTCCTTTAAGGTTAGGCATCAGACCCAGACAGGTAGATTGTGCGGAGAAATGGGGTTAGGCATCAGGTACACAGTGTGTGTGTGTGTGTGTGTGTGTGTCTGGGGCTGTTAGTCATCACAATTTGAAGATTTGCACACAAGAAAGATATGGCTTTGGGCTGGGGATGCCGTGAAACGGGCCTCTAGTTTGTGTTGTCCCCCCAGGCCAAAAGGTCCCAGTCCTCCCCTGAAAGGGGGTCATAAGAAGGCAGAGGGGAAACTGAAGGAGACACATGGGGACAGAAGGAGGAACAGGGAGACATAAGGAGGGACAGAGGAAGGCACAGGGAGACAGAAGAAGACATAGAGGGGCGCAGAGGGAAGCACAGGGGGACAGAAGCGGCACATGGAGACAGAAGGAGGCACAGGAGGACAGAAGGAGGCAGAGGGGGACTGAAGGAGGAACAAGGGGGCAGAGGTAGCACAAGGGGACAAGGGGAGGCACAAGGAGACAAAAGGAAGCACAGGGGAACAAAAGGGGGCTTAAAGGGGCACAGAAGGAGGCAGCAGTGGCACAGAGGGACTGAAGGAGGCACATGGAGACAGAAGGATGCACAAAGGGGGACAGAAGAAGGCACAGGGGGACAGAAGGACAAACAGAGTGGCAGATGTGGCATAGGGGACTGAAGGAGGCACAAGGAGACAGAAAGAGTAGCAGAAACAGGTGATATAACACCCACGGGGGTGGGGCTTAGTCTAGGGGCAGGGCTTAATCCAGGGGCATAGCGCCCCCAGGACCAATGGCACTGCAGGCAATAGCCTGTGATGCCTATGTCTAAAAACGTCCCTGGAGCCCTCACTGAGGCCACTGACAGACAGAGTTTGCACTTTGACCACTAACAGACTATGATTTCACTGGGATCAATGGCAGAAATTATGACCTCACTGAGACCAGTGATGGAGACAGTGACCTCAAGACCAGTGACAGAGATTTTGACCTTGCTGACTTCACTAACAGAGACTGCACTGACCTCTGATAGATTGTGACCTTACTGTGACCTCACTGAGACAGTGTGACCATACTGAGACCACTGACAGAGATTGTAATCGCCCAGGTGTGAAAGGGCCCTGAGGCTAGGTTCACAGTGCTCAGTTGTGTTGCAGAATAATTCTGCATGTCAACTAGCTGCCCATACAATTATATGGGACTGTTCACATTGCTGCATTGTATCTGATTGCATTATTCTAACTCACTGCATTCAGGCTTTGCATTAATGTATAAGTATGTCCTGTCTCGGTTGCATTTTACACTCATTATAAGGCTTGCATTATGCAACTACCCACTGTGAACCTAGCCTTAAAGGAAACCTGAGATCATAAGTATAGGTGTATTTACACTAACCTGGGGCTTCCTCCAACCCAATGAGGTATGTGTGCTCCCTCACTGTCCTCTCCTTATCACCACCAGTATTCTGGCTGCACTCTTCAGGGTGTTTGGCTTGGGAGCATTTTGTACCCACAGAACCACACGACTGGCCAGATTACCGGCCACCTATATTTATTATCTCAGGTACACTTTAAGGTCCTTTTCACAGTGCTCAGTTGCATTGCAGAATAATTCTGCATGTCAACTTACTGCTGATACAATTCTATGGGCCTGTTCACACTGCTGAGTTGTAACTGATCAGGTCATCCTAACTCGCTGCAAGCAGGCTTTGTTTTAAAGTTTATGTCCAGTCTCCATTGCAGTCCACACTCATTATAACACATGCGTTATGCAACTGCCCACTGTGAACCTAGCCTAAAGGTGCTCATTTGCTCAATTTTACAAGCAGATTCGATCACTATGTACAAATCTGCCAGAGATCCATAACATTGC